>NC_045494.1:6210584-6260161 GCF_009650955.1 Corvus moneduloides
AGGGACTAGCACTTGATATTGATGAAGTCTTAAGTAATTTTGCCTAATACAGTTAATGAAGTATATGCTACTAGCTGGAGTATATCAATCTCTTCACTTTAATGGCAATGTATATATAAATTCATTACCATAAAAATTTACTAAACTCAATTTTTGCACATTTTCTTCCCTAGGCCTCCTTACTAGGCTGATCTCTGGAGGTGGCATGGCCACTCATAAACCAAATTGTGTCTGTAAGTGAGATTATCACGTGCTTCACAGAAACATGTGCTCTGTGTCCTTGAGAGCAAAGGATCATTTGGTATCAAAGTGCAGGTAAACTATGAAGGGAGTAAAGTAATGAAGCAATGACATGGTCATTAGGAACATAATCTAACTGGAGAGTAGCCCCATTAAACCACTGGTTAACTTTGCACAGTTTTAAGGCTGTTACAAGTGGTAACAGCAATGACGTGCCTCATACTTTTAGATTAAGGGAGTTGGCTGAGCTAGAGACTTCCTGCAGCCTTCTCTGAGTCTGTCTGAAAGCACAGAAGAGGTTCCCAGAGGATAGGTTGGGGGAAAGGCAGAAAAAACGTACGAATTTGGGGATTCCTTAAAGCATCAGCCTGGAGCAGCCACAGGCCATGCTGCTTTTACTGAAACGGGCACTGGACACACACTCAGGACCACCCCAGACCTGTGGGACCAGCTGTCTCTAATTATTACACTTATATACTGAATATATAACTGAAATACTGATACCCAGAGACACCCCGTGCCCTGGCAATCTTGCTATCTAAAAGCAGTAGAAGAAAAATTAGGTTTCCCCTTGCCTTGAGCATCTCCCCACATTGAACTGCCGCCTTGAGGTGCATCACCAGTGGAGCATTAACCTTCTCCTTGTCCACAGCCCTTTGCCAGTCCTTCTGCAGCTTCCTTGAACAGAAAGCGTCCAAATAACATCCCCTTGCCTCTGACCAGGATAAAGAAGCTGTTTCATGGCAGGAGCAGTGCTGTGTGTCCTTGTGAGTAATGTCTGCCTGGGTTGCCAACAGCCCTGCCTGTGTCAGGCAAGAGGATCTGGGCAGGGGTTTCCCCTCCTGCAGAGCCCTCCAGCAGAAACATGTTCATTACTGTACTTAAAAGTTAGCAAAACCTTCCAGAGCTGGGAAAGTGGGATAGCACAGGCCTGACCTGTTCATTAATTTATCATATGTGCTTCACCTTCATTTGTTCTTGGCAATGTTTTGCATAAGCACACACAGGTTTCTGAGCTGAAAACATGCTGGGAAAATGTTGGGTTTACTCTCTGCAAGTAAAATACCAAATCAGTTATGCCAGCTTCAGAGCTTCACATCCTTTCAGAGCACAAACTCCCACTCATTTATTATTCTATTTGGAAGATCTTGCATGGTACTCAGACTTTCTCCCTCTGGGGGAAATCAGCATATGGCAAATGCAGGAGTAGAGCAGTAAACGCATTCAAGTGAAGTCCTGTTCCACTGGTTTAATTGCTCTGAGGTGAAGACATAATTTGCTGGAGGATCTATTTGCTGGAGGATATTTTCAAACAAATCAGTGAGTTACTATGGCTAATTTTAAGTGCAAGTTCCAGGGGTATCATTCAGCTTCTTTCCCGGATAGAGGTAGGAGAGTATGGAACACACTGCACAGCTCTGTGTGAATTGCACTGAGGCACTTGCTTACTACCACATCCCAAGTTCAGAGAAGCAATATAGCATTAATTCATTATTTTAGCAATAGGTCCATGCTGGCTGCATGCTACTGAACACTTTTTTTTTTCAAATTATCGTTTGAGTCTTGCTGCCTGCAGAAATCATGGCAGATGAAAATTTTCTTAGACAGTTTCTTACAGACTTTTTTGCCAGGTGCTGGGTGATCTTTCTACTCTTGTGTATGTCACAGCCTCAAATTATCAGACCTACCCTCAGATCACTGGAATTCACTTTATGACAGGGAACCAGACAGTGAATATAAAAGATAGTCTTCAGGCTTTGTGTACAAATTTTCTGCTCAGAGATTTGGGGAGAAGTTTCTTCCATCTCTCAAAGGCTTTATTTAATGGCTCTCATACAAGTGAAAGATAGACGCTTACAAAGTGTTTAGGACCTTAGAAAAAAACTTAGTTAAAAGCATCTCTAGCATTATTAGACAGGTAGAGAGCAGGATATTTATTTAGTTTAAAACAAAGGTAGTTATTTCTACATGGCCCTTTTAAAATTTTAGACAATTTTATTGCGTTTATTTTTCCCACAGGTCCCTCCTCCTCATTCCTGGCTTGCAATTTCATCTGTACCCACAAAGAACCTATGAATTGTTGTTCAAGATGTGAATTTTCTGCTACAAACTGAACTTTTGTAAGATGAGCATCTTTGCAAAAACCTGCCAGAACTGACAGATTAGTACAAAATACCAATACAGATGTCAGTTCCCACAGAACCAGTATTCTTCACAAAATCTCATCAGCAGAGTCACTTTTAAGTATCTGGGGAAGAAGAACAGATTGGAGAGTCAATGAAATAACTTCAGTATCATCCAAGAATTGCAAATCAGTAGAGAAGAAAATAGCAGGCGTGCATGCAGGAGGCAGAACAAGGCACAGCCTTCAGAGAGACAAGCAATCTAGTAGTGTTTTTTTTAAAAGTGACAGGAAATCAAGAAATAAACTGAAATTCCATTTCTGACTCATTTTAGGTAATTTATTTCACCTCTGAGATGAGCCTAGTATTACTTACTATGTAATATAAATAAATTACATCCTTGCCTTGACAAAGCCCTTCTGGAGCCCCACACTGAAGGCTCTGCAGGTACAGATGATAACAATCCAACAACACAGGAACATTTTAACTTTGCCCTGCTGGGCTCCAGGACACAGACATGAGTTAGGTACAGCCTTCACCTTAAGACAATCAAGTGGACATTGCACCTGCAGTAAATACAAATGGCCATTGCATTAATGGACATTACAAAAGGATGTTTTTAAACAAAATACTGGGGTTTTTTTTCAAATCACAGCCACCTGCACCTTTCTTTGTCTGTGCCTATCCTGACTTTTATGTAAACAACTTGAGGAATGTGAAGCAGCACAGAGTCAGCTTCACAACCTCTGAGGGGAGAAGTGTGAAGCTGCAGCATTTTTTTCAAAGCTAGAAGAAAGTAAAATACATAATCCCCATCCTACAATAGTTTGATATATAGTCCTGAATTTCAAACAGGTTTTCAAATCTCCAAGAGCTTTGACTAACCCCAAAGTTACATATGTCTGTTTGGGAAGTTTAACTGTAAAATTTAAAACTTTTGATTGACCCCATTATAATCTCTGCATTGCTGAATTCCTCAGTATCTTTAGAGTAAGCCATTTGCTACCAGGGCTGATGTCACACATCACTTAAACCAGGAATAAGAGTCACAAAAGAAGACTTTTCCACTCAGCTGGAAACAGCATTCAATCTTGGCTTTTTCTGTAAGTGAAACCTGCACACTTGAGGGATCCCAAGTACAGCCTCTATTCTTTCCCACAATTATGCTTGAATAAGTCATTTCATCCAGTTACAACAGGCCAAGACAAAATTTGGGGATAGAAAATCAACCATGGTTCTGTCAAACAATGTTCCTATTTTTTTTTTCAAGATAGGAAAACTTTATTAGAGATTTGCTTAAATTTTGCCAAGTATCTGTCCATAATACTCAAACTTTTACAGTAATTAACGTTAATTGGCACATAGCACTTCATTCCATAGCTTCATCTCAGCGTGGTGTAGAACACAGCTGAAATTCTGCAGCACAACATGGGCTGAGAACTGACAGCCCATGGATTCTGCTGTAGTTGCTACAAACTGCTTGAGGGCCTGGCTCCACTAGACAAATTTATGCAGATGAAAGACTAGTTTGTGTTAATATAGACATAAATATTTTTATGAGCAATAATGGCTGGTTCATACAAAATTAACTCCCAGGAATTTGTCTCATATTCATGGATCCATGTCATTTTGCTGTGGCACGTACCCAACCACTTCTTGGCTGTCCTCAATTAAATGTAACCTTGAACTTCCTATTATCAAAGACCTTCCCATTCATTTTCAAATTGCAATCACTTCATCTCACAGTGTAGTAATCTTCCCTCTAGCCTTCCCTTGTTGAACTGAAGCGTTATGCAGCCAGGACAGCGTGGTAACAATCATCCCACAGGGTAACAGATACTTGTATTTCATTATGAAATACTCTTGGCAGCACAAATTCAATATTCTGCAGAAGACACACAAGGAATCTGTGCACACGGGGCATAATTTTTACTTCTACAATCCAGTTCATATCTTGCAATCTGTGAAGAAACTGCTTCTTCTACAAATTGAGCTGGGTTTCTCCAGAATTTAATCCCTGTGTGCAGAAAAAGGTAGTTGTGTGGTATCCCAGTCTGCTGGAGCACACATAGGCATGCTGTGACTGCTGTCATGTGGAACACGTTTGTATAAATGAAGGACAACATTCTCCAAGGAAGGAAAATGCAGCCACAGAGTACAGTTAGAGTCAGAACAAGCTCTTGCTGCTGCAATGTATTCATTAGAGAAGCTACAGGGGAAAAAAACTCCAAAGCATGGCATAATTAATTAATTCTTAATGCAATTCCTCCCAGTATAGCAGGGATAATAGTTTTTCAGCAAGTAACTGAAACAATCTCATGAACAGCAGGTTTCCAAGTTTTGAGTGACTACACAAGTTTTTGAAAAATTTTTTTGAACTGTAAATACTCAAAACACCTTATCTCTTCCATAACTTTGAAATATGCATTAAAAACTTAAAACAAAGATTATAAAGGAATAAAAAGCCTTTGTGTTTAAACATGGGGTACAGACCCTTAAACACTACACTGCATCAGGATTGCAGACAAGTAACTCAGCCTTCATAAAATGGATGTATCTTCAAAGATCCTCAGCTGAAGTTCCACTCCCCCCCAGTCTCCAGCCATGTACATCTGTAAAAAAACCTCACTGCGCTGAATTTCTTAAGTCAGTCCCAATTCAGTGAAAACTGACTGAAAACACAACAGAATTCCAAAAAAATCCATTATAAATTGTCGCGGGTTCGGTTTGTAACCGGGCAGAAACACCAATTTAGTGTAGTGGTTTGGTCCAAAATACTCATTACTGTTTATCTGCTGTGAGATAAGAATTAGGAGAAATGCAAAGCAGGCACCAAACTTGAAAGAATATAAAGAAGTTTATTAACAGACCTAAAAGAGGAAAAAAAAAATTATACCACCTGCAGAACTCTCCTCCTCCCCCCCACCTTCCTCCCCTTCTCCCACTGACAATGCAAAAAGACAACCCTTAAGATGTTCAGTCTATTTACCACTTCCATAATAACCTTGTTCAGTCCATTTAGAAAGAGAAGTCTCTTCTTGCTCATGCTATGAGAATATTATCACAACGAGACAACCGCCCACTTCCAAATATTGTTCAGTCCATTTAGGAAGAGGAGTCTCTCTGCCTGCGTGTGAGTCCTTTCCCCCGACTTGCAGCTTTTCCCACAACTGCTTTCGAGGGTCCACTCTTGAAGTTTTTTGGGGTACAGTTTTAAGGTTGAGCCGTTCAGAAACAAAAACAGAGGCCCTTCTCCCTCCCTGGGAGCAAAGGGTCTTCATCATCTTCATCTTTAGGACTATCTCTGGGAGCATCTCTAGGAACTGAGGTTTTCTCCTTTCCCGTTTGGAGCAAAAGTCCTCATCTGGTCCATCTCTCCCTGTTCAAACTTCTCATGAAATTACAGCTGCGTCAGCATCTGCCTATCTCAGCGCAGGTGCTTTTGCTTACGAGCTGAACACTCCACCCCCCATATCTTCATGAAATTACAACAGGATACTCTGATATATCATAGCTTCACAACAGAATTTCAGCTTTAAGCATCTCCTCTCTCTCTTCCCTCAGGTTTTCAGCTCTTCACAGCAATAAAAGGGTTAATCTCACCTCGGCCTTGCAGCTTTGCAGCTGGAATGTTGAATCTTTCTTATCGCAATGGAGAGGGGGGAGAGCCGAGCCGCTCCGGCTGCCCACGGCAAGGCAGTGGGGGGGGTTCCACGGCTGGAACAGGTCCATGGCTTCAGGATGGCCGTGGCCCGGCCCGGCCTGGCCCGAGCAGGGCCTGGCTGGGCCCCACAGCCACCTGTCCCAGCGCCGGAAACGAGAGAGAGCTTGGAGGGGGAGTTTGCCTATTCTTAAATGTGGATCACAGAGGTGATCACAACTTTAAGTGGCTTAGAGAATTGTCCATATTCAAACTGGCCAGCTGATAGGTTCTATCAATTCCCAGAGGAAACTGTAAGCACCCCTTAGCAAGGACGTCCCTTCCGGGACTGTGCTTGCTAACCTATGACATAAATACAGATCCCTGACCTTCTGGCAAGGCAGGAGGAGATCAACGGAGAGGAACTAAAGCCAAGGCTCCTGCATCACCTTTCCCACCTCCCCTCTGCTTCAACTCTTCCTCCAAGCTGTTTAAGCATTAGAAGACATTCAATACTGCACAGACAAAATGAGGTCTCCTATGGCAGGAAATCTTACGTGCAAAATACAACACTGAAGACTCAGATCTCCGGCACAATTTCAATCTCTGTTATGAAAACCATATTGCAGCCACTTCCAAGTGCCTGATCAGCTTATAAGATTTCATTCAGGTTAAGGGGTCTCAAAGCAATTTAATCAGATGTATAACTTGCATGGTTTTAATAACAGGAAGAAAAAACACAGGAGCAGCTGCCTCGGTTAGTGCTCTAGAATAGGTATTGCCATCTCACTGTGACACAACAGGGGACAAAAATGTCCAAGTACCCAAGAGATGCTTTGTTCCAGAAAAAAACAATTTTTGTTCCATAGTTTCAACAGAAGAAATCGAAGCAAACACAGCAATGTGTCAGTAAGTGCTGCTGCTGTTTGTCCAAAGGAAATGCAGCACAAACACACCAGGATTCAGTGGGAGAATCAGTGCAGGTGTTTGGGCGTCTGAGAGACCCCCAGAGGGATTGGACAGACTGATTTCAGACACCCTCCAGAAGAATTCTGCATCCTCCCAGTAGATATAACAAATTAGAGCACAAAAGGGAATTTAGAGGGTCACCAAAGGCCTTGCAATACTTTGAGAAGCATCTCTTGGCAGGAAACTAACTCCTTTCCAAGGTGTGCCATGACTGTCACAGCCCATGGATAGGTTCAGCATATCCACAGAGAGAACCTAATTTGCTGTCTGATCAGCAAGCAGTTGGAAAAATCATGTAGCAGTTGAAACAGTTCCACATGGAAGAGATTTACAGAACCACAACTTCCCCAATAATTTTGAGAGCAGCAATCTTGGATATTGAATGAGACATGAGAGAAAAAAAAAGCATTCAGTCCTTCAAGAATTTGCTAAACCTGCACCACAAACACAGCTCGTGGACAGGTGCAGGGTCAAATAGCAAATTCAAGGCAGACAGAGTTGCAAACCCAATAATTTTCTAAATACCCAGTGTTACTCTAACATCTAGACAGGTTTTTTTTTCTTGGAGGTTTCCTTTTCTAAGCACCAACCAGCCTAATTCTCTTTAGCTTGCAAAATCAGACAAGATCACAGCCTGGAGGGGAAAGGCTGCCGTGATAAATATTTCATGGGCTACATCAATAAAATTTATTTTGCCAAGGAGAATGGAAGGAGAGGAAAAGCAGAGAAATAATTCATTAAAAGAACTTGAGCTTAGCAGCGCTGGGGAAAAAAGCCATGCTAGGAAAAAAGGAATTAAACACAGAGGTTTTAAATAGGTCAGAAGCTTAAGTACTCTTAACACATGGCAAACTGACAAAGAGCTGATCTTTTCAGAATGAGAGTACTGCAAAGTGTATGCTTAACAGTAATTCGCCCCTTTCCAAATAAATATCCCCAGACACACAAGTAGCAGTTTCAGCTTGTTCCTATCATCCAACTTTTAAGACCTGCTCAGTACATGAAAGTGTCATTGCTCAAAACCTATTACAGAATGCAACTGGTACCTTGAGGTCTCCTTTATTTCTCAGAGCAAAAGTCTTCCCTGTTTGATATTGGATGGGGCAATAAGCTGTGTTTTCCAGAAGACAAACATGCAGCAGCAAGAATTAAGTTATTTTGTTCAAAGCTTAAACTTTCCTGCAGTGCAGTAACTCAGCAGCCTAAAATTTGCAACTTGCATCATATATTTTGCAAAAAATGTTTAACTTTTTCTTTCTTTCTGCCACTATTTGAAGCCATTTCCAGTGATACAAAAGTAAACAGAACCTCAGTTTTATGACACCTTTTCCATTTACTCCCCTGCTCCATCCAATCTGGACCTCTTACAAACAGAGGTCAGCAAGATGAGCAAGGAAAACCAGCAGAAATTCGTTGTGTTTAGGCAAAGTAAACAAGTCCAGGACCCAGTAATTCCCAAATTCTAACCCCAAACCTGCCAGTGACTTGCTGTATAGCTTTGACTCACTGGATTTGGGCATTTTGTTTTCAAATGGGTAAATTGGAGAAGCACATACTGTGCAAATAGTGGAACAGTCTCAGGACATGTAGATTAAATAGCATTAAAACCCTTCACAGCCACTTCAGTGAGATTTGGTAACAGGCAAAATTTACCTCTTTAGAAATCTTCCATTTGAAATTATTAAACAATTTTATGGGATGATGAAAAAAGAGAATTGCTTGCTAACCACAAGCAAACCATCTCCCATCAGCAGAGCAGTCTCAGGACAATCTGGTCAATACCATCCAACAGCCAAATATTCTGTAAGTGATGCTGAGCTGCCCTCTAGTGAAGTCAGAAACCACTTCCAGCACCTGGATTTCTGAAATTCAGGACTCAGTCCCAAATAGATTTTAGCCAGATTTGTTTGTAACAGAAGAAACCTACAGCAAGCATCTTAATACAGTGTGCTTATGATTTAATTTTACTCTTCCATCCTAGGGTCTTTAGTTTAGGTTTAGATTAAAGAGGGTACTCAATTTAACACCTCCAGAGCATACCCTGCTTTTTCCAAGATTTGTGAATTTAAATTCTCATTTTACAATGAATCACTGGCAAAACCATTTCAAAGACTTATTATATCTAAACATATGATAGTTTATTTTTTAAACAGCATGACAAGAATTCATCAATATGCTCCTATAGTCAAAATTTTTGACATGGTTATAGAATTACATTTTTCTCATGCTCAGAGTACATTTTCTGGGATGCCACTTTCACTGAAAGGGAAATGACCTCAGTGCTGGTTACTGGAGCACCTTGACTGGTGCTGTTACTGCCCAAAAAGCTCCATTGTGGGAAGGGGTCAGACATGACTCACAATTTATTCTCAAAGCAGGGTTTCACTGTAGCAGGTTCCTAATCAACCTTTTTTTTCATGAATTTAAGCAGAATGAGGTAGCCACATCAGGAAGAGAGAAGAGGATTTGGCAGCAGATGAAGCAGCAGCAGCAGCTGTACCCCAGTCCCTGCTGGGGGACCCTGATGGCATTACAGTTTCACCACTGATTTAAAAATCATGTGAGACTCAAGATTCTTTGCTTTCACAGAAAGATAAGACTGGGGTCTTCCTTAAGAATTAAACCCATGTTAGATGCAGTTGTTTGGGTGACACAGGAGGCAGGAAAGCATAAATGGGGGTGGGGTTTTTTCACTTCTTGCTTTAGGGCACCTTGAAGCTCCAGCTGGGAAGTTGGGCTGAGCTGCAACACCAACATCAACAGGGTCTCAGGGGAATGGGCTCCTCCAGGCAGCAAAATGCCGTTTCCAACCCAGCCTCAAGTGAAGCAGGCTGATGGAAAAGCTCCTGCTAATAAATGCATGGAGCAGAGGTCAGTTTACACAAAATTTCTGTTTCAGCACTGGAATATTTCTCATGCTTATAATAATTAAGACATTTAAGCACTTCTGGAAGACACCAGCTTGAGTGCCAAGCAATAAAATCTTACTTGTGAGCTTACACAAAGCATTGGAATAAATTGAAACAAGTTGCCTGGAAACTTACCAGGTATATTTATTTTAAAAAACAAACAAAATTTTAAAATACATACGTTCTATTACTATTTTGTAGCTTCCATATACAATAAAAATAAAAAAAAGTTTTGATTTTGTCAGCATCCTTGTATCTGCAGGTTACAACACCTGGGGAAAGACCAGTAGAGAGAATTTTGTTAGTATTTTCCAAACACTGAGCCATTACAAAATTCTATGCAAGCTTAACATGCAGCAGTCAGAGCTGCTTCCAGTCTGAACAAGTTCAGCCTCCCCTCATTAACACAGCTTTTGTCAATCTACTGTATTACTATCAAGGCTACAGGTTTTTCCAGTTTCCCAAGAAGACATTTAAGTGCACAATAAAATCCTATCTACACACAAACTATGCTTCAAACTTCAGTAATTCATGTAATGGTAATTTGAAATGATGCAGACTTGTGTAGGCTCACAAGACACCAGAACAGGATCAAGCCAAGGACCTGCCAGCCTGCAGCTGCTTATCAACATTGCTGAGTTTGATTTAAATATAATCAGCTCAGTCATGCTGACAGCAGTTTTTAGTTGAACTATCAACTTGCTGCATTATCAGAAAGGCTGAGAATGACAAGGCCAGTCCTACTCCAGCCCACAAGTGACCCAGGCAGGACAGATCACACAGGGCTAAGAAATTCTTCCTGCCATCTGTAAAGAAGTGGAGGCAGCAACATGAAAATTTTGAGGCTCCTCAAGCCAATATTGTGAACAGCTCTAGTGCTATTTTCACCTCAGTTACTGGTTCATTTTCTCCTGTATCTTCTTTTAGAAGGATGAATAATGTTTCAGCCTAAAGAAAAAAGAAATTGAGAAATTTAAAACTTCTCAGTAACCTGTTGAGGGGGAAACACAAAAAAACAACAGCTCTTCAGCAGTGTCACTGAGTATCCTTAGCTAATCTGAAACATGGAGCTTTGAAACAAAGATAGCAAACATCCACCTGCTAGAATTACTTAAGTGCCATTATAATATGCAGTTCAAGTTCACATAAAGGACAAATCACAAGATTTATTCACATTTAGGAATATTTCTAGAAATTTTCCCTGTCAGTCTTGGTAAATCATTAAAATCTCATCTTAAAAATAAGCAGTTTTTCAAGCATCATGAAGTTATGAGTTGAAATAAAATAAATATTCCTGCTTAGATTAGCACTACTCCTCACCCCTGACCACACCAGCAGGGGAGGAAAATAAAAAAGTATGGAAACAGGGTGTATTTCATAATCAGACAATAAACAAGGGTTGTTCTCCAGCAGGGAAAGCCAACTCCACACTCCAATAACTCCTCAGGTGAAATTCAGATCAGGAAGTTAAACCTTATCACTTACAGTCAGGGCCCCATCTTACAGAACACAGATGTTATCTGGGATTAATGGACCTAATTTAGTACGTACCTAAATAACAAAGCTTTGCCTTTGTTATTTGCTACAGAGAAATATCCACTTCTGGGAGAGAAGTCCATAGATTGAGTAAGATAAATCTGTTTTCTCCTGAACACTGGGAAGTTTGAGAATACAGTGTATGAAGGAAGGTGCACCTATTGAGAAATAGGTCAGAATTTAAAATTAGAAAAAAACCACTAAAAATGAAATTAAATTACGAATCTGTAATTGAAGGTCAATGTTAAGTTCAAATGTTCAGTTATATTCCTACCCTACATGACTCCATATATAGAATTCTACTGGAGAAAAGGAGCAGGGAACACACCATGGAACCAATTATTGCAATTCTTGGGCCTACAAATCCTCAGAATAATTCAACAGTTCCACTGTTGGCAAGAATTCTGATAAGGCTGGCAAGAAAAAAAAACCCTAGTAAGATGGTTACAGTTACCAGCTGCTGAAAACTCACATTTGTTGCTGAGTTATTTTACAGCACTGAAATAGAACCACAGACTGGTTGGGTTAGAAGGAACCTTAAAGTTTTCATCCAGTTCCAACCCCCTGCCATGGTCAGGGACACCTTCCACTAGACCAGGTTGCTCCAAGCCCTGTCCAACCTGGCCTTGAACACTTCCAGACATTTTAGAAGGCACTTTAAAAAGGTAAAAAGGTTAACTAAACTACAAAATGTTATCTTCAGAGCAACTTTACTAAAGAAAATACAATTATATTCTTGTAAATGCAGAGTGTCTTGGCCATGTCCAGATCTGGTTGGTCCAGCACCTTATACAGTACCTGTATCTGCTTCATATCAGCTTTATTACGTCACCAGAAGTATTTTTATCAAGATATAAAAGAAATATTGCAATAAAGAAGCTGAACCTACCAATTTGACAGCCTCATCAGTGTCACGGGAAGCCACTGCCAAAATCTCAGTGGTGGGATTGAAGGTCACACAGGTGGCAGAAGTAACAAGGTTCATTATGGCTTTAACTGGTTTAGGACGGTTTTCTTTGAGGCAAGTATCAGTAGTGTATAAATTTACAACTCCAGAAGATGAACTAAAGAATAAAATGAACAAAGATTATACCAAAAAGTGGCATTTCAGTACATATTGCCTTGTTATCTATAGCCACTACTCACCAGAAGATGTAATTTCCAATTAGTTAATGGAGTTTGTAATAATATTTTGTTTGGAGCTTGATTTTCCTTTGGAATTTATAACAGTATTTAGTGGAGGGGTTTAAGTTTTTGCTGATTTGGGTTTTCTTTTTACTTATCTATTAAGAGACTCAACTCTGATGAGCCCATCTCTTACCACATGAATTCAAAGCAAGGAGAGTTTGGTATCAAAATGTTCTGAACTAACTTCAAGTTTTTTATTGTGGGGGGTTTCTTATAACTGTAGCATAAGCTCACTTAAAAATCCTCTTCTGCAGTGAGCTAGGAAAATACTCCTGTATTTATTTGCTATTCTCATTTAAAAGAATCCAGACACTGGCTGAAACCGCATCTCAATAAATGTATTTGGAGAAACAGTTTCAGCCTGTGGCTTTGAGTTGAAGCCCCTTCTGAAAGGCTAACATGTTGCCTTTCAGGAAACAAATTCAGAGTACAGGGAAGAGAATTAGAAAATGGAGAAGACCCTGAATCAACATTCCTATTACAGAATTTGTAATTTCTGTCAGTGTGATTTCAAAATTAACTGCTGGACCCATACATGGCAATACCAACACCAGTATGACTCCTATTGTTTTAAGTGTACTATGGTATTTTATATTTACACAGAAAAAAAAGTAAATTATTATCATAAAATAGGGAATATTCATCTATTTATGTCTATTCTAAGCTTATTAGAACCAAACCATGTTCCTACACTCTCACCAGACACCCATGAGTTCACTGAAGAGCTTCAAAATGAGAGCACGAGAAGCTGCCAAAGCTGTCAGTCACTTACCCACATGCCACATACTGGTTATTTTTTGAAACAGCAATGCACTTTCCTTCCAAAGAACCTTCATCTTCAAATTTGTGTAGACATTTTCTGCTTCTCACATCCCAAATGAAAACTTCACCTTCCTCTGATTACAGAATGAAGGATATTAGAGAAACCACATATACACATCACTTTGTTGGTCTATTTTGCTAAAATAAATTTAATTAGATGACAACTAGAAGCTCATTTACAACTATCAAATATAGGATATTTTTAAAAAACCCCAACAATTAAAGGCATACTAAAATAGTTAACTCCATTCTTTAATGATTGATCACTTAGTTGTGTTTTTAGGTGAGATACTGGCATAATTTTTTAAATTATTTTTCTAAAACGGTAAGTGACTTCTAAGAACTCATGCAATTTAAATGGAATTATGATTGGAGCTGTTGGAATACTCACTTGAATAGCTGTATATTTTACTGCTGTCTGGGGTGAAAGCAGAGGCAGTGCACCTTCCATTCACCTTCATAGTGCTGATCAGTTCTTTTGTCTGTAGGATGGAGAACAATGGTGACAGAGATTCTACCAAAAATCTATAGGAAAGTTGTTTCCTGTCCCACAAAAATCTTAAGTTAGCTGGCATTCAGAGAACAGCACCAACGTTTTCAGTGCCTGCAGAGCAGAGCACAAGCTCCTGAGTCCAGCTACAGCTGGATCAACAAACACTTGTTTGCTCCCTCACTGAAGGGCCTGAGTTATACAACAGAACTGAACTTTCTCCTTTAAAAGCATTTTTCCCTGTGAAAGTTTAAAACAAATCCAGCTGCCATCATATGGCATTTTAAAATTCAGCTGAAAGATTGCTCTATGCATTATGAATCAGTATTTGGCATGATTCATGAACAGGGTACAACAGCATGCACTAGCATGACTCCCAAAAAAGCAGTCCTATATTCTATCCCCAGGTGCCTGTTCCCATGCTGTTTCCATTCCTTTTGCCAGCACAGTGCTCATGCAAGCAGCTGAAATACAACACTGACATATGACATCTTACAGCTGAAAACCCCATGGAACTGCCCTGAGCTCCACCAGCCCCACGGAGCTGCAGAACAAAGTCTCAGAGAGCCCAAAATAATTCCCTAAAGCTGCAGTGGGTTGATTCAGCAGCACATTTTTGAGGGCTGTCACAGTATGTGTCATACCTTGGCTTCAGCTGAAAGTTAGATTGCCTTGCAGATGAGACAAAAGCAGATTGAAAAGGGAAAAGGTGCCAAGGAAAATGAAGCTACATGAACCACGCAGAGAAAGTACCTTCATGGACAGCAAGTGAAGGTAACCTGAAGTTCCAATTAGCAGCATAAATGATCCATCTGGAGAGAGCTCGAAGTTTCTGAGAAATTTTTCCTCCACACCTTTAAAAAGAGATTTGAAAATTGAAATTGGTGTAATTTATTCTCTGACCTCAACATTTAGAGGTAGGATGACTAAGACCTGACTTCACTTCAGCTTTTCATTTCTGCAATATGCTGTCACAGTGAAGCTGAACTCAACCCTGCTCCTGTGTGATAATTAATATCCCACACAAATTAACCCTCAAGGTACTTTAGTTCTTTGAAGACAGGTTAAAAATACAACCTCCAACTCCCTGCACTTCCTTTTAAAGCAAATTCATGTGCCATCTTTATTTGGGACAGCTTGAACTGTGCCCGGACACTCAGAGCTGCAAAACATACCTCGTACTTTTGGGATAGGGATGATACTCCCAGCCATCATGTCATACACAAAGAACATACTGTGGTGAGTGCCAGTGGCTATAACTTGTTCTCCATCCATACTGAAACGAGCCTTATAAATTGGAAAACTCTCTAAATAGATGCTCTGTATTTTTGGGTTCCTTATACCGTCCACCTTCAAAAAAGAAAGTAACAAACCAGGTTGTCATATTGAGGAATATATCAAATACTTTTACAGAGAAAAATCATATCAACTACCCAGCTGAGACTTAAGTAGTAAGACCACTGTGAAGCAGTGAACTCTTCCTCTCTCCTACAAATGACGTGGTTCTTAGCTGCTCACCTCATGTAAGAGGCACTCCCTGCCTTTCTGATACACCTCACACCTCGTGCCCTTCCTCATCTTGCCCATGCTTTGTTCAAATCATCACTTCTGTTGTGCTTTTTCTAAACAGAAACATCTGCTTTGATTTGGGGTTTCTTGCAGCCCTGTGGGAATATCACGTTCCACTTGTGTCTGACCATTTCACTGATACTGGGCCATGCTAAAAGTTCCTAAATAACATTAGGATCTTCAATTTTCAGAGGAGCAGGGCAGTGTCTCAGGATGAGCACCTTCCTGCTGCAGCACAGCAATTTTACAGTCTTAAAGCAAAGTGGGCAGCTTGCCCCACTACAGGTTCTCCAAACAACTTAGGAACAAAAAACCTCCTTAGTCCTCATCACTGCAAACCTTCAAACCAAATGTTTTTAAACACAAATCTTCAGCTAAAAACTCTGGTACAACTATGTTTGCCAGTACTCTGCATGTGCTCGGTGTGAAGTCACAGATGATAGAAATTCCTTCTGAGATGCCTTTAACCAAGGAATTTCAATTGTAACCACAGACATTACACCCAGTGTGCAGAGGAAGAGAAAAAACAAGGTCTACCACTCTAGGCTATTTCATGTACACTCAAAAAAAAGGTTCTGTGTAACATTTGCAGAGTACAGACTGAAGTTCTTCACCTGGAAGAGGGACACAGAGCGATCATGCCCAGCTGTCATCACCACTTGAGCTGAAGGATGAAACTGCACTGTCACCAGTTTTCCATTGGCAAAACGTTCCTGGTTTGCAGGAAGGCAGGTGCTCATCTACAACACAGATCAGACAGTTAAAACAATCCCAACAATCACTTGTGCTGAGTAAAAAACCAATTACTCTTTACACTACAAGACCTCAAGCCTGGTGATGAACTTTTGTGCAGCATGAGGTGAGCAGAGCACACACAGCCAGTTCAGGGAGCTGCTCCAATGCAAACACAGGCTGAACTCACCAGCCTTTCTACTGGCTTTAAAACTGAGTGTAAAACCAGCTGCATTCTGACTCATCTGAGATAGCTGTAGGAGATAGTGTGAGAAATACTCGTTTAAGGCTGTCTTCTTAAAGACCGTTTCACTAGCTTCAAAGTTGCGGGAGAATTCCATCCTTCTCTGCAGAAATTAAAATCCTATTACAAGATGCTGTTTAGAGTGCAGAAAATTCTTATGTCAAACAATCCACCTCAGTTTATTGTTTCATGCTTTCACATGAACTATTCAATTTTTATATCCTCTAGAGCTTCTACTTGCAGAAACAAATTCACAGAATCACTAATTTTATACACAACCAGAGTCAAAGTGTGCACCTAAGTCCAACTGAAGTGGAAAAATAAGGTTTGTCTTTACCTTTAAAATCCCTCTTGGCAGAGACTCCGAGCTCGTGATGTAATTGCCAGTCCTGCATAGCAGATCATCATCTTCATCACTGTCACCTCATTAAACCAAAGCACATGGAAACAGCTAATTGCACAAACATCCACAGCAAAATCAACACATTCCTCACTGAAACAAATTAAATTAAAGCACACTGAAGGAGTAAAGCTGACTTATCCAGCATATTGTCACACTACTGAAACTAAGAAGACATCAAAAGTAATTCTTTTCTAGCAAGCTGAACAAGGAATCACAGAAACACTTATCAGAATAGTATTGGACATATTTACTATCACTCAAAGTCCTTTTGGATTTCTTCCTGTTTTCTAGATCAGCCCAGGCAGGAACTCCTCCCATGGCTTGCTGAAACCTTGCAAGAAAAAGGAGAAAGAGAAAAAAACACATAACTGTTGTGAAACAGTAATTTCCTTCTATAAGTTAAGTACTTAGAAGAAGCAGTCAGAATTTTGCAGGATTACTTGCACTTAGAACACAATGCAAGCATTTAATTAAAAAAAAAAAATTAAGATGTCACTGTTTCTTGTATAACTCCCTAGAAGGCTGATTAGTTTGTGCACTTTGACTAATACAAGTATTAAACAAACTAGTCTAGACAATGCTAATGCACATTTTATTTAAAAACACTGCAAATACTGCAGGAAGCACTGGCTTTAAAGAAGCCACATGAGCACAGTGGCTAGAGAAAAGTGACTTTGAATAGCACATAAATGTTATTTTAGCTCACAAAATTGTTGGGTTGGAAGGGAGATCAACCCTCTGGAGTCTGGAGATCACCCAGGCCAACCCCCCCACCACAAAGCAGGGTCATCTGGAGCAGGTGACACAGGAACATGTCCAGGTGTGTTTGGAATGTCTCCAGAGAGAGACTCCACACCCTCCCTGGGCAGCTGTTCCAGTGCTGTGTCACCCTCCATGGAAAGAAACATTTTGTGTTTTAGTTTATGGTCACAGCCCCTCATCCTGTGCTGGGCACCACTGAAAAGAGTCTGACACCATCCTCCTGGCACCCACCAGGAGGTCAATGATCCCACCTCAATAAAGTCAGCCACAAAAACATTAATGAAACTCACTGTTCCTCAAGTCTTTTCTTTAGCTTTTTCTTAGTAAGCGTTGTCTCGGCATCACTTTTCATGAAATCTTTCCTGTACTTATGGGTCATATCAACACTAGAGGGGAAGAACACACAGAACACAAAGATCGTTCAAACCAAGGCCACTTCAGTCACTCCCAAGCGTAAGATGTCAGTCCCACCACCCAGTCTGAACTTACTTTTCTTCGGCTTCATCATCCTCATCCACCCAGGCTGGCTTTTTGGGCAGTAAGTCACCTTTCGCTTCATTTTCCACCTCCGAATCGCTGGACTCTTCCTGGAGGCCTTTACCCTCTGCAGCAGTAACCTGAAAACAACCGAACGGGCCGTGTGAGCGGGGACACGGCCCGGAGCCGGGGGGGCAGCGGGGGGGGCCGCAGCGAGCACCGAGCCCCGCCCGGGGCCGCCGCCGCTGCTGGGTGGGGCAGGGCCGGAGGGTGACGTGCCGTACCCGCCGGGGCCCGGCCAGGCGCCGCAGCAGCTCGTCCTCCTCCACGTTGAGGCTGTCACCGAATACCAGCTCCTCCAGCTCCCGCTCGGCGCCCGACACGCAGCTCAGCGCCTTCAGGTGGCGGGCGCGCCGCGCCGCCTCGGCCGCTGCCTGATCCGCCACAGCCGGGCGCCGCTTCACCATCCGCTTCGGTTTCGTCATTTTGGCCGCTTTGGGCAATTTCGCCGCTTTCTTCGCCGCCTTCATTCCGGGCGCTTTCGCCGCTTTCGCCGCGCCCGGAGCCCGCACCAGACCCGGAACCGGAACACGTGTGCCCGGTCACGTGACCCCCGCCCGGCCCCGCCCCCGCCCGCGATAGGCTCGCGCCTCCGCCCCGCCCCCGCCCCTGCACCAAGCCCCGCCCCCGGCGGCGAGGCGCGGTCACGTGACTCCTTTCTTTGCCTCCCTTTGCCCCCACCCCCCGCCCACCCGGAGTTCCACGTGACGCGGCCACGTCTGGGCCACTCCATTGCGAGCCCGCGGGGGGGGATGCCCCCGTGAGGAAACACGCGTCTCTCACCGGCTGCTCATCGGCCCCTCACCGGGACATCCCGCGCGCACCGGCACTCGCTGGCGGACATGGCTGTTCTTATCCCCGCAGTCCCCGCCTGGGCGCGGGGCGCTCCCCCCCGGTAACGAGTGTTTTCGCCCGGAGTGGGGGGACATGGCGGAGGGGCCGCCCCGCGCAGCCTGGGCCCGGCGGGGGCGTGTCCGCGCCTGCGCAGCCGCGCGCTCGTGTTGTTGATGTCCCGGCGGCCGCGGTCGGTCCCGGTCGGTCTCCGGCGCTCGGAGCGGCTGAACCGCCCGGGCCGCCCCCGCCCCGCCGGGTCCGGCCCCGACCGCGGGCACCCGCAGCGCCTGAGCCCCCGGGGCGAGCGCGCAGAGGCAGCGGGCGGCTCCTGCCCATGAGGGCCTGATGGAAAACACAAAGGAGCTGGTGAGTACCGGAGCCCGCGGGAGGCGCGGCCGCGGCGGCCCCGCGAGACCCCCAGCGCCTGAGGCGGGGAGCGGCGCGGGCTCAGCCGGGGCCGGGAGCTGAGCGAGCCCCGGTGCCCGTGCGGGGGAGGCGGCCCCGCAGCGCGTGGGAGGGAGCCGGGGACACCCCCGGGTGTTGCGGGGGCGGCTCCGCGGGGTGCGGGGGTTTGTGCCCACCCGGGGCGGGGGCTCCCGGGGCCGGGCCGGCGCTCCCTGGGGCGCTGCTGCTCGTGGAGGGTCCCGGGGAGCGGCGGGGGAATCTCGCCGAGGCACGTGGGGGCGGCACGGCGGGACCCCTTTGTTGCGGCCCGGCTGTGCAGGGGCGGGTTTTGTCCTTTCCCCTCCTTTCTCCTGCCTCGGAAAAAAGTTTCAGCTTCTCCAGGGTGCGCTTGGATCCGCTTCTCCCCCTGCTCCGCTGTAGTGCCGGTTTTCAGCAACTTCCTCCTGTAGTTCCAGCCTTTAAAGTTCAGTTGTCCAGCGTGCTCATGTTATGCGCTGGGGAGTTTTCTTTAATAATAGCATCTCAAAAGTTTTGGATTCTTTGCGGCCACTTCCCCCCTTCCCGTGCAATTTTTATGACTTCTGGTATTGTTACTTTGTTCTCTTTGTAAGGAACAGTAAACTCGTGAAACCAGTTTCACTTTCAGGTTGTTGCTGGAAATATTTGAAAGTGTAGCAATTTCTGCCCGGCGTGGCTTTAAAAATTAAAAGTCCTACTTCAAAGTGTATGCTGACTACGGTAAAAACTTTTGTATGCGAAAAAGCAATTTATTTTAAAATGTGGCTGGCAACTGCTGTGATTTTTCACACCTAGACCAAGTCAAAACTGAAAGCTGCAGGGTAATCTCCTGCATTTTAAATTAAAATTATTTGGCAGGTTTGAGGAGCCACATTTACCTATTTATTGTATTCAACATCGTGGTTTTGACTTAAAAGGAGTGGACTAAGGCTATGAGAGTCTAATCTGGAGCATTTAATGAGAACTAACAGTATGTTCCCTTAAAAAGGCAGTAAAACTTGGCAGGTCAATTGTCTTTACTCATTCCTTCAGCCTAGGCATCGTTTTGTGGAAGTGTGTAACGTAGGCTGTAGGGAACTATGCAGAGGGATCTTGTCTCCCAGGAATAGTTTAGGTGTTGTTCTTGAGAGCATGTGGGCTTGTGCATGTGCAGAAGGATTGCAAACTGGAAGTAAGAATTCTCTTAATTGTTCCCCAAAGAGTGAGGTGCCTCTGGCAGCAGTGATAACATGCACAAAAGTTCCCTCTCATTGGCTTTGATTTCTCTTACCTTCTAAAATTTGATTTAATTTTGCAAGGCTTTTGATATCTTCTGCAAACCACTACTGCATTCCTTCATTTCTCAGGTAAGTTGGTGCACTCTGGGCATGTGGGATCATTTGCTGAACCTGGCTCTGAGCACGTGGAATGAATTCAGGTGCTGAAGACTTTAATTTTGGGTTGGTGGTGGTTTTGGGGTGTTTTACATTTAAATTTATTATTTTATTTGGGTTTGGGTGTTTTTTTGTTAGTTTTCTTAATGGTAACACAGTGTTTAAAGTGAAATATTTGCCTCTTCGAGATACTCCTGTAAGGGCTTTGTAGAAACATAATGGAGTTTGTAACGGATTTTTAGTTTTCTCAAAATTCAGATATTTCACATATTAATCATCACACCCTCCTCCAAAATTTCCTGCTAATGTGATATATTTTTTTATGAAAGAGTCTTCCCTCTTGTGTGAAACCCCCTGGGGAAGAGGCTATGGACAAAACCATTGGCAAACAGCAGAAACTGGCTTCAGACAAAATGCTGTCATACATAGCAAATGAAGAGACAGGAAAAAACATTTCTGTAATTTTCCAGCAGAGATTTTACTTATAATAAGAGTGGAAGGCACATTTCCAGATAGAGGTGAGTTGTTTATATAAAAAAAGTAAGTTTGGTTGGTTCTGATTTCCAGGAATCCCAAGATGTTTAGCTTTGGGGGATTTTGTTTGTTTGTTTTGAATTAAAGCTGAAAGTATGTTTTCTTTAAATTGGTACCATGTTTGAATTTTCTTTTTTGATCATGTTCTGAGGCACAATTAGGCTTCAGTTCCACAGGGACAAGCTACTCTTCTAGTGTAAATTCAGAAGAATTGTAATAAATTAGTTCTATTGTAGTGTTTCCTAAACATCCAGAGATGAAACTAAGTTTGTAGCAGAAAGCATCAATGAACTTTTGAAAACAAAACCTCTGCGTCAAATTTAAGTCTAACTTGGAAATACCCTTAGATGCATTAAGGATATGTGATTAAAGTAAATCTGTCTTACAACAGCCCCTTGGCTCGAAGGTTGTGGTGACCTCATTGTTGACGTTGGCCTCAGATCCCATCTCTCCATGGTTCTGTCCTGTTTGGGGGGTTGGAGCTGAATGTAGGAAGCAATGCCTCTGTTCAGGTGCTGCTGGGCCTTTGCTGAGCTACAGCTCTTGTACTTCAAGCTCCAAATTGCTGCCATCCTGAAATCAAGCCCCAGATTGAATTCAGTAGTAACAACAACAATTTGGAGTGGTTTGAAACCTTTCTGTGGCTGTTTTGGATCCTCCTCCTGTGGCTAGATGCACTTACCTGGGTGCAAGAGGTTTGGTTACATAATAATAGGGTGTCTTTCTTTCAAGTTTTTACCTTCAAAACTCTTTTGCATAAATTTTGCCATTGCTTGAGCGTGGTTTTCATCAAGCCACTAAAGCCATTTCCTGAGTAAGTGTTTGATGTCTAATTAACATGAAATGGTTTTTGTTTTGGCCTTGGATTGCTCACCCTTTGTGCCCAATTTTTTGTTGTAAGAATAGTTATTACACTCTAAGAATGTATGCTATAATGTGTTGATCAACTTCAATGTGTGTGTATATATATAGATATATATAAATGTATGTTAAGAGTGAGAAACTGGTTATTTTCTTATTTGTTTAGAGTTGCCTTCCTGCTCTCAGGGAAACCTATTTCCTTAACTATATTCTTTTATCATACCATTTGCCTTATGTAATGCTTAATTAAAAGTATTTCTTAAAAATACTCTGTTGCCAAGTACTCACAGGGAGGAGGGGAAGAACAGGAAAATGGGAAGTTGGGCAGAATAAGAACGCAGTTCTTAAGAGTTCCTTTCTCCACCCATCCCTCCTATAAAGAAAAGTATGCAAGAAACCCCCCGAGCAAATAGTATGGGGTAATTTGCCAATGCTGCTCACCCTACCCTTCACAGTGCTCTGACTAAAAGCCTCTGTTGAGGAACCAGTAATCTTATTAGGAAAATAAGCCTTAGCCAGAATGCCTGAAAGTTTGTCTTGTTCTTTTGTTTGTGCATTGCTTCTGCTTAATGTACAGATAGACTCTATTAGTGGAGTAGTTACTCAAGCTGCTCTTTTGGCATTAACCAGCTGCAAGGTTCTATTTTATAGCAAGCCAGGCTCCTGCTCCAAGCAGTTTCTGTGGATAGGCAGGAGGTTGTTCCCTGGTTTGTTAGAAGGTGAACACTGGTTGTGTTTTGAGGAAAAGACAACCTCCTCAGCATGATTTTTAGTGCTAAGTCCAGCTTTGAAGAGTAGGAAACTGGCTTGATGTTGATTTGAGGGTTTGTCGTTGTTGTTTTTTTGCACACCTGTTTTTGAACCCAAGGCCCTGCAGCTGCTTGGGGAGGTGCTGCTTCAAGAGAGACAAAGTGTTGCTGTTGGCTGTGGAGCCTAAAAGGACTCGGCAAGAATTGCGTGTCCTTCACATGCCTGGAAATTACTTCCAACATTGCTTGTTCCATCACCTCACAAGGAGTAAGATGAGGTGCTTTGACCTGTCATTTCCTGGGTCCTCCTTTTGCCTTTTTCGAAGATGGGAAGCATAACAACAAAGGGACAGAGAATGTGTGCATAAGGTAGATGGTTCCAAGTTCCTGGCATCTCTGATGAAGCTCACTGTAGTGTATTAGAGGCCACCAACACTTCAGGAAGTGTTGGTGAGATGGTTGAGAGCTTCTGGAAAAAAGTTGAGGCCCTAGAAAATCAGGAATGGGCAAATTTTGTACTTAATTTTCAAAAGAAAAAGATGCAACCAGTCAGCAAGAACTCAGCAGGAATTGCAGGCTGCTGCTGTACCAGAGCAGCTGCTTTATCTTGTTTATAGTTCTGTTTGAGACATACATTGTCCTTTTTGTAAGGATGTGTCTTTAACCTTTGAATTCAGAGCAATGCCCTAACTTTTTTCACTTTCAGATGTTAGAGCTCCTATTCTTTTGTGTATCCAAATTCTGCAGGAAGGGTTATCAAAGCTTCCTTATATTCACTTATTTCTATAAATGCTGTGTTTCAATATGGATTAAAAAGAACCTTTGTGGTGTGTATTGTCAAAATAGAAGTGTTTTGATCTGCTCTAAGAAAATTCCATCATAGTTATTTGTATATCATCTTCCCTAACTTTCACCTACTTTTGTGTACAAAGTATTTTGGTTTGGTTTTTTTTTCCTGCAGTCTCTGCCTTTTTGAAATCTCACAAAAAATTTTGAGTAGTATCCCCAGTTGCAATCCAGGTAATAACTGTAAATTAACATTAAGCATGTCCTGCATAAATTATCTGGCAAATATGGTTGTCTTCTGGCAAAAGCTGGGATACAAATGTTTTATGAAAACTACAGTATTATTTTAAAATGGTAAGCAAAGATGCTGATTTGAATTGCAAATTTGATGTTCAAAAATTCTGAATTGGAACCATTTGGCTGAATATTAAGTAAATGGAAAGGTGATACATGAGATTTGTTTTGACAGTGTAGTTAAGCTCAAAAACTTGATGATTGCTACTTTTGAAATTGTATAATGCTGAAGAATGATTTTTCCTAATTGAGCATCCAACTTTCCATTTACAAAGAGAAACTATTTTCCTTCTCATCTGTGGATATTTTGGCAAAGAAAACTTACCAGTAATATTGAGGTTCTAAATGGAAGTTATGCAAAAGAACAACAAAAAGAGCCAGGTGCACTCCTGTGGTGGTCACCTTACCTCATGCTCCAGCCTCTGGTCCTTCACCTTACCCCCAGCTGCCTGGTTCTTCTTCCACCTTCCCTGGCAGTGGGAGCAGAGCTGGCATGGGGAGCTGGAGGGACTGGGAATGGGCTGCTCTTCAATTCTTTCTGAGCTGTGACAGCATTTCAGACTTCTGCCAGCAGAGCACTGAGCAGAGGTGCTGCCCTGTAGGTCCAGGGATCTCCGGTCTGGAGTGGGAAGGGGGTACCCTGAGAATGGCTTGTACTGCAGCTTCCATAAGAGGGCTGAAGCCATAGAATCACACCTTGGTGTGGGATGAGGGCCTAATTTAGTGAAATCACACCGGCTGACTTAGGGAGGATGAGGGCATGAAGAGGGAGATCCTTCCCTGGGCTCTGAAACACCACGAGTGTCTGTCCTTAAAACCTTCTAAGCATCACAGTGCTCTGGTAGGTACTGCTGGGAATGGTTCCTATGGAATCACACTTCATATCTTAGCAGAGACTGTGGTCAAGAGAACTTAAACGGTGGGAGATGTTAAGGAGCTCCTGAAATCTTGAGGAAGATTACTAGTTTTCATCTTCTGCTCTGAAAATTCCTGGCAATGTTGGCAGGATACTGTATCCATGGCAACGTTGTGCTCAACTTCTGCCTTAAGCTGCACACACGTGCATGCACAAACAAGTCACTGGTGGTGCATGGTGGTGGCAGATGGGACAGGTGACACTGCTGCCAGCATGGGTCAGGGCTGGGCTTTGTCTGCTCAGTGTTTCCTCTGACAATCCCACAGGCACCCTGATTGCCGGTGTCAGCGCCTTCAGGAAGTTGTCAGGTTATGCCCTATCCTAAATTTGATTTGGTTTAATGCAACTCTAATTTTTTTTTTTTCTGAGAATATTCGTAATTAACATTACACTGACTTTTTTTGTTGTTTTGTTTCAGAGCTACTGTAAGTGTGTTAAATGTGTTTGCATTATTGCATAACCTTTTGTGCTTACTGGGTTTTTTGAGGATTTTTTTTTTAATAATTACACGCTAGGATTGGGTCAGTGTGGAAATCAGTTTTTCCTTGTAGCTATTAGGAAATTCTTTCATAATATGATTTATTCAGATTGAAAAGGAGAATATAATATAATAAAGGGATAGCATGGCAGAAAAAGGCTTGAATGAGATCTAACAATAAAGATGTTCAGGCATGCACTCTAGGAAAGAGATTTGGGGAATTGTGATGAGATCTTGAGGCTATGGATCCAAATGCAATTTAAGAAGGAAAAGCCCAATCACATTATTTTTCTGTCTACTCTGACTTTTAAATAAAATTAGCTCTTGGAAAAGGAAGTTGAGGGAAAGGCTTTCTTAATTTTTCTTCTGTTTCCTTGTCTGTACTTCATTCCCCTAACTTGTGCTTCTATTGTAGAATGTCTTTGTTTTCTCTTTAGTTATTTCCTCTCAAACTTAGTAAATACTGTTTAAGATTTTGGAAATAATTTGAAACTTTTTTCCCCTTAATGAGGGCAGCTCACATAGGAGTAGCCTTGTTTCAATAGAGCTGTGTAAGATATCAATAAAGTAAAAACTGTCACTGTATCAAAATGCATGTGGTGGATGTGCCTCAGAAAAAGTACATCAGTTAATCTCTTGCTTCTTTAATGTCGATGCTGGAAATTGCTTAGCTGTCATGCCTTCTTCAAAATTGTGTGGTTTTATCCTACTTCAGATTTTTTGATTATAGAAAAACTATTATGTAACAAGTTTTTTGTATATGACAGTGTCAAATTAGTCACCTTTCTATCTTTCAGCATTTGTACAGACCCTATTGCCATAGTAACTGAGCTCTTCATAATGGTTAATGTATTAATCCTCAGAACAGCCCTGTGAGCTGAAGAGGTGTTCCTGCTTCACATGGGAGTCATGGACTCATAGGGGAGCTGAGTGATTTATGGATAACCCCACAAGCCAATGAGAGCAGAGAGCCTCTCATTCCTGTTCCTGTGGTATAAGTGACCTCTTGGTTGAACTGTCTTTTCTCTGCCCAGCTTTCTCAAATGAATGAATTTTAGTAGAATTGGCTGCAGCCATCTGGAATGTGCTGATTTGCATATAAGATCCCTGTGGCTGTCAGTGTTCAGCGCATCAGGCTTAATGCACTCTGAAGATACCAAGGAAATTAAATGTGTGGACGGCTCCTGTGTATTCTCAGTGGATCATGAGATAGATGTTTTTTTCTTCCTGTATATCACAATACCAAAAATTGGCCAGTTTTGATTATACCAATGCTCATGTAATTGGCAATACATGGCTCATGTCTGTGCTGATACATCAGTGCCTTAGAATATCTGCTATTGAAGACTGACCTGTGAAACTTTGTAAGCTTGACTTTGAAATCTTTGCATTCGGAACATTCTGATATTCTTTGGTTTTTTTGTTTTTGGTTATTTTTAATTTTTAGACAGAACATAGTTCCCAAGTGGAAAGGAAACGCCGAGACTCGTTCGGGATGTTTGACGGTTATGATAGTTGTAGTGAGGACACCAGCAGCAGCTCCAGTTCAGATGAGAGTGAGGAGGAGGTTGCTCCTTTGCCATCCAGTCTCCCAATTATCAAGAACAATGGGCAAGTTTATACTTATCCAGATGGCAAATCTGGCATGGGTAAGTATGTGCTGTGTGAGTGCAAGGAGTTGGATATTGATGGGATTTAGCCTGTGCTGGGTTGTGAGGGTCCAATCCTGAATGTTGGTCCCAACTGAAAAGGGACCAGAGCAGCTGAAGGGTTTGGGTTGGTTGGTTTTGGGAGGGGGAATTGTTTGGGTTCTGCTAAACTGAAGTAAGAGAGGGTTTGAATCCTGCTGACAGGGAAGAAATAGTATGGGAACATCTGCCCTCCTCTCAAATGTGTTGTGTGTATCTGCACATGCATGTGTGTGTTCTCATGTGCATTGGTTTTATTCTTGGAGCTTCGAGGACAACGTCAGTGTGTTCTCTGTGCCAGGCATGCCTTCTCTCTGCCCTTTATTACATACACAATATGTTTAAATATATTTCTTCCTATTCTAGGAAAACTTAATTCCTGCTACTGTGTAAAACCTGTTAGTGTATACCTGTTCACTCCTCACTAGCTGTGAGCTGGAGGATACTAGGAAAATAAATCTAAATTTCTTTTGTTATCAGGGAAAAACATTCTTTGTGAAATCCTAGTGGTTAGTGTAGAGCTCTCTCTGGGCAGAATTTTGGTATTGTCTCACTGGCATTAGTTGGTCTCTAAGTCTTACTTATCATGGAAAACACCGTGGGTGATGCTGTCCACCTCTGAAACATGATTCCAGCCAGAAGAAAACTTTGGTGGGCTGGGATACTTGGGATATACTAATTTATGAATCAAACAAGAGATCTGGTTTTATTTCAGGTTGGAAGTGTTAAATATTTAGAGGAAATCAGGATTGGCAGGCCCAGATTCAAAGCAGATGTTTCCTTGAGAACAGTGAAAAACCAGAAATCGGCTTGAGCTGCTTTAGCTGGATCATTCATTTGCACCAGGGGTGAAATTAATAGGGAGCAGAAAGAGGCACTGTTTCACCAGTGAACTTGAGGTTCCTGGCATTTCACTGACATCGGTGGTGGTGTTCTAAATTTTAAATTATTCTCCTGTGCAATTCTCTTTGGGGTCAAACCCTCAGATACCATTTGATGGTGCCACATCCAGTACCTTAATTCTGTCTTCATCATTCTGAATTCTTACTGTGATTTTTAACTACGCTCTTAACATTTTGGGGATTTTTTTCTCTCCTCTGATTAGCTACATGTGAGATGTGTGGGATGGTTGGCGTCCGGGACGCTTTTTACTCTAAAACCAAGCGCTTCTGCAGCGTGTCGTGCTCCAGAAGCTACTCCTCCAACTCCAAGAAGGCCAGCATTCTGGCCAGGCTTCAGGTAGCGGTACAGACACCGTTTTTTTTTACATCCTTTCTGTCGTCTGCGTGCTGAAATTGGGCTTTTGTACAGATGGCTGCATGTTTTAAGATAAGTTTCTTGGGTTTGAGGGTTTTCTTTATAGAGCTGCAAAATAGCGGTATGTCCGTTCACTTAAAATATTAATTGAATGATCACTCAGGCATTTTTGTAGTGTTCAAGAAAAGATAGAGAATTGTCAAGAAATATCATTATACCCTGTCTCAAATTCATTGCAATAAATGCCAAGAGATTGCATTGCTATAAGTTAGATTAAAAGTTCTTCCTTTTGACTTGCTTTTAAGAGATATCTTTTTTTCAGGTAAACAACAGTGAACCTATAATGCTGTTCAAGTTGGAATAGTAGTACAAACCCCATCTTTTGGACATTCCTTACTACTGGTTTTTAAATTTATTTTGTAACACATGTAGTTGTGTGATACTTAGTCTCTGTGTACTTCTAATTTTAGTTTAAATCTGCCAAAGATAGCTACAGACCTGTGGAAATTTCCTGATGAGAGTTTGAAAATATGTTATTTACTTGGGTTGTTGGTTTTTTTTAGGGTAAACCTCCGACAAAGAAGGCTAAAGTTCTACAAAAACAGCCCTTAGTGGCTAAATTAGCAGCATATGCCCAGTACCAAGCAACTTTACAAAACCAGGCAAAGACAAAAGCAGGTAACAACATATAACCAGAGCTGAGAAAAAAAATAGTGAAAGATTTGTGCCTCATTAGCAGCTTCCTAACTAAAATAACTTTTCCTTAGCAGCTGTCCCTGTGGAAGGTTTCAGCTGGGGTAACTACATCAATAGTAATAGCTTTACAGCAGCTCCTGTTACCTGCTTTAAACATGTGAGTATTTCTCAGTTTGTGCTTTCTGTCTATGTGTGTATGAGTGACTCCATGGGAGTTCTTGAATTCATTTTTCCAAAACATTCATATCCAAGTATCTTTCATGATCTATGAAATATAACTGTTAGTATGTATCTGTCCTTTAAAACCATTCTGGACGCCATCAGTTACTTTCATCATATATATACTCTCATAAACAAAAAGGAAGGCTCTTAAATACTTGGGAATTGTTTTTCTTGTGTTCAAGTCACAAAATTATCCCATGTACTGCAGAGTAACAAACCAACCAAGTCAAGCTGTACTGAAAACAGTTACAAAAGGCTTTTTAGATTAAGTCAGGCTTGCTCCATTGTGTTGGACTGATCTTTTCATTATATATTTGGTTTTGGGGTTTTCTTTCTTACTTTTTAGTCAGACTCTCCCTGTCAGTCATACTGCCAGGTAGTCTGGTATGGGGCAAAATGAAGGCTGTTTAGAAATCTGAAATTTAAAAAGTTAGTTTTCTTTGTATTAGTTTAAAAAGTTTCAAACAAAAAGACATTCTTTAATGACTGAGGAAATTGGAGGATGGGGAAAATATTTAGGACCATCTGTCTTTAATGTGTTTGTAAAATTCCAATAATTAGGCATTGTTTAAAATATTGTCAGTACTTTCTGTCTCTTAAGAAAAAGCTTGGACAGAAGGTGTTTTCTCATCATATTTTTTAATTTGAGCAACTGAAGTGTTCTGTGTTACAAAATTTTTGTTTTGCTCAAAATTATGTGCTGAAAGTTACAATCAAAACAAACATTTTGCTTCATGGAAGTTGTCCATGAGGGAGAAGAGACATATTTTCTCTCCAGCTCAGGAATTCCTGCTGAGCCCTGTCAGCTCATAAACCAGTGGGAGTTGAGGGCTCCTGGCAGTTGGCACTTTGTGAATAGTACCCTTTATGCTCAGAGGCCTCAGCTACTTCCCAGAACAGAGCCTTGCGTTAGGAGAACTTGGGGAATTTGTATCAAATTCCACGTGCTCGAGTCAGCATGTTTGCACTTTGCTTTCACAGCTATGTATGTGTAATAAGTGATTCCGTAAGTCCATATCAAAAAGTGGCATTTGATAACAGGGGCTGTGCTATTGTACCAACAAATGCCTCAGGATGGGTGGCATCCTCAATTAGAGACAGCTGCAATTGTCAGCTCACTTGTAAATTATGCTCCAACATTCCATTTTATTAAAAGGCGTTGTATGGTCCCTTCTCGCTGCTTCATTTGTTCAGCTGCACAGTGCCCCAGTAATGTGAACCAAGACCACACTCATGGGCACGTTGTACCTTGAAAATTTTCACAAGATAATGGCAACAGTGCTACCAAGTAGCCTGAAAGTTGTTGCTTTTCTGTCCTCATTTTCCTTTTTCATACAAGTGAAATGCAAATCCTACAGTTTTCTTTGGAGATTTCTACTTCTTTGGTGGATATGAGTTAGTGTCATAAGGGTATGATTTGCTTTTAACTTTACTGTAATTATTTCTTTGAAAAGTACATTATTTAAACCAGTCAGAGTCTGAAAAACACATCAGTGCTCTCGTTAGATCCTTCTTTGTCCCACTCTCCACTGATAATTAAACAATATTCTTTTTTTTCTTTCTGGAAAGATTATTGCTGTTTCCTGTGTACTGTATTGCTTTGATTTGTAAAAGTTTTTATTAGTTGATGTTTGTTTATCATCTAGATTATGGATTTCATACACCTGTATGTATGTGATGGAAGATATAAAGCTTATTCTGGTCAAGACCAAAGTTTTGAATTGACAGTAAAATCATGGCATATCTACCCTTGAGTTCATTATTCAATAAAATACATCGAATTTACTGGTTATACTGGGTGTACCTGTATGGATATTTGATAGGGAACATTGGGATCAATATTAAAGAAAATTTAAGGGAATTATGACATGTGAGATTTGGCTTATTAATTATTTTTTTAATAACCTGGCATACTTTAGTATCTCAGGTCTGATGTAGATTTCCCACATCAGGTTTTCTGTTGTTTTGGGTTTTTTTTTTCCCCTGGGGATTTATTTCTTCTTCAGTTTAAAATAGTTACATTTTAGAATTAAAGTATCTAAATCTTGAAAGTTCTCTCTCTTTATGAATAATTAATTTCATAATATTTTTATGTGCTTTTTGTGCTTCCATGTTACCTTTATTCCAGACTTGAGTAACACTAATGACATTCAGTATCAATAATATGGCCATGCCCATGACTTCAGAGTTCAGTAAACAGAAGTAGGGAACTGCTTTGTTTTATGCTTTCCTACAGGAAGCCCATGACAATGCCAGAATTCCCATTTGTGCACCTTGCAACCTCTTTTTTTTTTTTTTTTTTCCTTTTTTTTTTTTTTTTTTTTTTTGGTCAAATTGCATTAATCAGGCACACAGCAGTAGCTGCTGCAAGGAGAAAAACTCAGTTTAATGTTTTTAATATTGAGTTACAGCTTAGTCACATACAGTGAGCTCATTGCTGACCTGCATTCTACTTTTTCTCATCTAAACACTTTTTATTCTTTTCTATAGTTGCTCTTATTAGTTCAAACTGTTCCTACAACTGAAAGCAAGTTACAGTGGTTTGAGTTGTTTTTCAATACTACTTATTGGACAATTTCATGCACAATTAAGAGTAATTATTTATTTTCACTCTGTTGCTAGTGAGAGGCACATTTCCTGAAGTTCTTTATTCCAGCTGAATTTTATTCTGAGCCAAAATATTTTCATTCTCTTGGTTTCTTGTGTTTTTAAACTATATCCAGTGTGATTTAAGGGAGCATTTCCAGGATGCTACACTGGGTGGCAGTGCTCTGCTTTGAAGGTTTTTGTTTAAACCCTTTTGCACATTGACTCCTCTGGCATTACCTGTTCTTGGGGCACTGCTCACACACGAAGTTTCAGCATTCCATACAATCCAGGATTTGGTAGCATCACCATCAGGATTTGCCATTAAAATCCTGATTTAATTTAAAGTCTGGAATCATGGCAGTGTTGATGCCATCCAAAACTTTTAGAAGCCACTTATTTAAGCCCTGTGAGCTCTTTGTCCAGCTGTGTATGTGGGGATACTTGGCCTTTAGGTGCTCCTGTCAAACAGGCCCTTCCTGACTGCACCTTACCTTGCAGAGAAGGCCCTTGGTGCTCAGAGATAGACCCTCCCAGGTCATGTCCTGAAGCAGGAAGCCAGGAACCAGCTCTTCCTTGTTTGAGAGTGATGTGAAGTGGATCTCTTCGTCATGAGTCTGAAAGGTAAATTTGTTCTTACCTGTAAATGATGGTTCTGCTAGTTCACACTATGCCAATCCAGACTGCAGTCACCTTCCAGCCAGCAGATAAATAAGACTTAACACTTCTCTAGTGCTTTCTGAGTTTTTAAAAGCACTCTTCAAACATTGATTGATTAAACAGATGAGACAGAGGAGAGATGAAGAAAGATGGCTGTCACAGCCCTGGTTTATCCAGGTCTTTCTGCCTTAACAATATCCCTAATGAGTGAAGGAGACCAAGATGGTGCAGTGTAGGTGGTGTGCTGTAAACCATCCCTCAGGACAGTACCATTGTCTGGCATTTCAGCAGTGATGCTGCACAGGATGGCTTCCTTCTTGAAGGGGTGAGCCATATGGATTGGTGTAGGAGAACTAGCAGAACCAATGTTTTCACAGACAAGGACAAATTTAACTTTCTGCTATTTCCCTCTATACCAATCCACATTCTAGAAATGAAATTTCCATTGTAGGTTGATGTCAGAAGAAGTGTTTTGATATACTTTTCTCTCTGAATCAACTGAATAGATGAGCAGGCAGTAAAACTTATTTCAGTTGAGTGCAGCTGGATTATGAAATTATTCAGCACTGCTATTTTTGATTGTTTGGCCTCATCTGTATCTCTGTACAAGGCAACAAGATTTGCTAAAATAAGCAGATTGAAAAGTTTATTTCCCCAGTTCAATTCAAAAACCTACAGATGTCAATTTAGAGAGGGTAGTGAATATGGGATGGGACTTAAGTTGTATCTGCATATTTTGTGTGTGAAAATAAGCCATCATCTTTTCAGTTGGATTTTTCTCTGGCTGCCAGTTGGCAGAAGACAGCTCTGTGGTCTAGACTGGTGTAGATGGGTATAGCAGAACATGAAGAGACCAGGCTTCAAGAATAAAAGCTGGCATACCTACATTTCCTTTAGGAGTTAAAACTGGTTTTAAGTTTTGTATAGTCTCAAATACTTCAACTAGTGAAGGGTTTCCCTTTGTAAAATAAGTTCAGCTTTTAGTGCTGCTAGTGGCAATTGCTGATTGCCAGCAAAATTCCAATATTGTCATTTCCAATCATTCAAGATTTATCCAGATTTCTTCACTTGTAGCTCTCAGCAAAAATTCTGTGCAGTTGGAGGCTATTCCCACTGAGTGGTTCAGTTCTCTGGGTTTGCAAAGAGCTTTGTAAATGAGACGTGGTGCAGAGCCAGAGATCCCTCCTTCAGTTCTCCCTGTGATAACTGGGTAATCTCTGAACTGATAAGAATTTATTTTTCCCAAATTTATGTGACTGTTTTTCTAAAACCCAAAATACGAATCTCTCTCTTCTGGGTAGTCTCAAGTTTAGTGCAGACTGAATAATTTTCTAGCTTGTTACCAATATAACTTCATTTGAGTTACTGTTAAAAATTTAGGTTCTTCAGCACTGTGCATTTCTGGTATCTACAATACCATCTTGGACTGACATTTCATGATGCTCTGTTCCACAAAATGTTCTTCTGAAGATAGCAAACTTAATGTAATTTCTATCACCATCTTCTGCAAACCCTTACGAGTTCATCAGGCATGTATTCCTTCTTGTTCCTAACATATTCCTCATACAGGGCAGTGTGAGGGATCTTGCTGTGCCTTTCCTTCTGGTGTTCATTAAAAAGGTGCCACTCAGAGCCTTCTGTTCTTTTTGTGTGCTCCATGGAGGGATCACTTGCAGGTGATGTGAAAGCCTGTTCCTTTGAGAGGATGCGAACCAGTGGATGATAAACCCCACCATAATAAATCATCAGAATAGATTCAAGAAATAATTTTTAGGCATTCTTCCAGCAGCATGCCTGACTTGCAGAATATAAAGGTTTTGATGTCTGTGCTACAGGTACCATAGTTTTCTTGCAAGTAGAATTGCATAGGAATTCCACCATTCTCACTAACATCTGTAGTTTGTTCCTAATTGAAACATCATAGATAAAACTGACCTGTGAGAATGTACAATTTGTGCTTAACTGATATTCAAATTTGGAATGCTATAGGTTTTTTCAGTAAATACACAGGAATAATTGGATACAATTACAGTGTTATGCATAAGCATCAAATCAAAACCAAAGTAGGTCCTCATAGAAACAGTGGTTTCTGACCATACGTTTGTTATGTGTATATTGAATATTTTATCTTTTTAAGTTGCTTGTAGAACACAGAGATAACAAAAAATGAATATTTTCACATGGTGAACTGGTGACTTTTTAACCCCAACCTTGACAGGCACCCATGGGGACTTGCTGGGGTGATATTGCAGAAGGAGTGCGAGTGGAGGTTCCAAACACTGACTGCAGCCTACCTACCAAAGTCTTCTGGATAGCTGGAATTGTAAAATTAGCAGGTAAATGTGTTTTAGTTGAAATTAAAATAATCAAAGAACTGTGTGAAGGGATCTAATAATTTAGTCAGTGATCACCTGGAGAGCGTAATGCTGGCACTGGTCAGGTTGGCAGAGCTGTGTCTGTAGGTTACATGCTGTAGTGTTGTCACTGTTCTACAGTGGCTTCAGTGATGCTTAAGAATGTCTATCCTTGGTTTGTTTTTTTTAATATTGCCTCAGAGTGCAGTAAGAGCAGTGCAGAGCAGATAGACTGTATAAGAGCTGGCAAGAAGCCTCATTATACAAATCACTTGTCTTGCTAAAAAGTTAGAAATTCAAGGTGGCAGATCTAAGATATGAAAAAGCAGATACTGTGCGTAATTAATTTTGTCCTCTTACGTACAACTCCTAAAGGTTTATAGTTCAAGAATTTTAATTAAATTGACTTACATGATAATACATGCACATTTATCAAAGTAATCTATTCTGTGCATTAATAGCATCCTGAAATGTGCCATAAAAACAACTTGCTATAAAAAAATTGGACAAGAAATATTAATACATATTTTATAGTCTTGTTTAATTCTTGTGGGTTTTTTTAAATGCTTTCTTTCAGGCTACAATGCTCTGCTGAGATATGAAGGCTTTGAAAATGATTCAAGTCTTGACTTCTGGTGCAACGTTTGTGGGTCTGACATCCACCCAGTTGGTTGGTGTGCAACCAGTGGGAAGCCCTTAGTTCCTCCTCGAAGTATGTAAATAGTGGCCTTACTGACTCATGTCAGAGTCTCTTTATTAGACTGAATTTGCTCATGGTCCAGATATCAAGTATTCTTTTGCCATAACAACTCTTTCAACAGTTATGAATTAATAATTTTGACTTTTGGAAAAATAAGGGCTTGACTGATGCTGAAGTGTTTCTTGGAATAGCCCATCTGATGCAACTCAAAGCTTTTAAGATCAGGGTGGCAGCAGTTGGCTAATCAGTGATGGGAACATACACTGATTTAATTTATACTTTGTTATTAAATTCTTTACCCTGACCCATAAACCTAATTTTGGGTAGCATTCATTCTCTAAAGAGGCTTTTTGTCATTACTGTCATGTAGGTGTTTTAATAGTCATCTGGGATTTCTTCTTCACATATTCCAGACTCTAATATTGTCTCTAATGGACAAAATTAAATATCAGTGGCTTATTTTTTCCCCTTCGTTTGCAACAGCTATCCAACACAAATACACAAACTGGAAAGCTTTTCTAGTGAAACGACTTACTGGTGCCAAAACACTTCCTCCTGACTTTTCTCAGAAGGTAAGGCTGATGCAGTATCAATGATGTTCTGTAAAGAAAATTGCACCAGTGTGAAGAACTGAAATATTTTACAGTGGCACATTACCTTCTCTTGAAGGTGATACAGTAGTTTCTTCCCTTAGATACAGTTTTCCTTGGAATCCCTTCTCCAGTTATGTCCCCACTTGTCAGTATGTATTTGGAAAACTGCTCCAGAAAAAATAGCTTTCTTTAAAAACTAGTTAGTCTATTTTAATTTTAAAATACCCCATTTAAAAAATCCACAGAAAACCCAGAAGTGCTCATGAGTTACCCTATGATATGTAAGAAAAATGAAAAGTGATTTTTCTAATTAAGGAATGATTTTTATCATGCACTATTTCAAGAAACTGAACAGAGTATGTTAATATAGCATGGATCTAGAAGGAATGAAGATCATACTTTTACATCTTAGTATTTTTCACCTGCTCTGGACTATATTTTTTTTCTCTTAGTCATGTCTTCAGGTGTGGCAGCTGCTGTATAGTGTGCTGTAAGTTTACTTACCAATATTGTGAGATGATGTTGCATATAGTTCTTAGTAGAAATATGAGACTTGACTTGTTGTTTAACACTGTATCTAATGTTTAAAAAACAACCAAAAAGCCTTTCTGCAGTTGTTAATTTTTATTTAAAAATTGGCTCAGTTAGAAGCCAAATTAAGTTGTCAAGATCTCAGTCTTTTGGGGGAGGTGGTAATGAAAAGGGCAAATGACAGATACTGATTTTTAAACACAATCAATTTTCACAAAGCAGATTAACATCTATTTCCATTCTCTTCCTTTCTTTTGGAAATACTTTTGTCAATGGCCAGCTTTAATTATGTTGAAGGTTTGTTTTCCATGCCTTACAATGAAGTATTTTAATCCTGTTTTTAAAATGCTGTATTTTGAGTGGATGACAAAACAAGAACAAAAAGCCTTGAGATTTTTCTTGTTAAAATTGTTTCTCAAGGTAACTTCACCCATTGTTAACAACTGAACAAACTTTCATTATGTCAGTGGAAAATTCCTTGAACTTGTGAGGGAATTGTATCTCATCTTAAGGGATGACCTTGAAACAATTGAAGTACTGTAGGATCTATTCTTAGTTTTCTGAAACATTTTGTTACAATGAAGTAGAAGAGGAATAATTTGTGTCATTTCTTCAGGTTGATTCAAGTACTTGAATTAAATTACAAGTGCATCAATACTGTGCTTTAACAGACAGGAGGATATAAAGCAGAGGATATTCTTACAGAATGTGTTGTGTTGCTTCAAGGTGTCTGAGAGTATGCAGTACCCTTTCAAAACTTCCATGAGGGTGGAAGTGGTGGACAAGACGCACCTCTGCCGGACAAGGGTGGCGGTGGTGGAAAGTGTCATTGGGGGCCGCCTGAGGTTGGTGTATGAAGAGAGTGAGGACAAAACTGATGACTTCTGGTGCCATATGTACAGCCCACTCATTCATCATATTGGCTGGTCTCGAAGTATAGGACACAGGTTCAAAAGATCTGGTAAGTTTGGTTTGGGTTAGAGGTGTTTTGTGGGCGCTGTTGGCTGGGAGGAGTCTGGCTTAAGCAGTTCTGTTGCTTTGTACAACTAATCAAACTATTTTGAATAATGACATTTTAAAACATGTAATGCGGCCCAGGGGTTTTATCCATTATATTACACTCCGGAATTTCAGTTAAAATTATAATTAACTGTATTATACACCAGTGGAAAAGCCACAATAACCTTGAGGTTGATTTGTAGTATGTTGATATTTAGAAGATTCAATTATAAACAAAGGTCAACAAAATGTAGGCAGAAAAACCTCAAGCATGGTAAACGTCACTTTTCATGCTGTTACATGGAATTACAGCCCTGCTCCACAAACTCCTAGTTTCTTCACATCTAACTCCTTTTTTTGTACAACGTGACATGGACAAGTATCCTAGTAGATACAGAATTTCTATTTACTTGCAAGTTTAAGGACTGTCTAATATTTTATATTGCAGTATTTACATGATTTAGAGGGCGTTAGGAGATGGGCAGGGAAAGTGAAGTGACAGCCTAATAGAAGGGACACAATTAAGGCTCATGCTACCTAAAATACAAAAGTAATTGTAATTTGAAATAGTTAAGGTTTCTAAACAAAAAAAAGTCTGGGTTTTTTATTATTTCTCTGTTTCTTGTCAGAAACAGAATTTCTGTAAAGCATTTCACAAGGCTTCCCTTCAGGGAAAGGCCTTCAGTTTTCCTAATGATTCAACTTTCACTGAAACCATTTATAAACAGATAGATATAGATAGATATATTTCAAGTGATTGTGTAATTATATAAAAATATATAGAGAAATGTAATTTTCTGTCATAGCATAGTGCAAAGTAGTTTACCTGCCAATTTTTTGCAAAAGCTTTTATGTAATACTTTCATCGATTTTGCAACATAATCAAACTGTCTTGTAAATACTGGATATTGGGTTTTTTCCAAAAATTATGTTTGTGTTATAGAGGTAGCTCAGATTGAAGTCAGCAAGGAAAATGGATGGATTATGTCCTCCTGATTTTTGTGGGAGTGTTGCTAGAAACTGTGGGCCTTCCACACCACTGATTGTATGGTACTGGTTAATATATTCAGAAAAACATATTGTTTGCTCTGTGAACAGAACTTCTGAACAATATTATGATACTATTATTATTCCCTGTAGATATTACAAAGAAACAGGATGGACATTTTGATGCACCCCCACACTTATTTATGAAGGTGAGTTCAGTAGCTAGAACACTCTTTGCAGAGTTGATTGAGGACTTTTCGTTCCTGTTGTATGTAAACCAGACCTGAAACTATTTACATACTGGCCCAGTACAAGCATTTCTGCTTTTATTACCCAATCTGACCTCCTTGATATAAGCAGAGGTGGTAGAACAGGTATTTCAGTCTGTTGTTTTGGCAGTGTGGGGGTGTGTTTTGTTCCAGGCTCGTTAAATTCTTTGTTTCTGCTGCTGTTCTGTGATTCTTCAGGTAAAAGAGGTTGATGCAGCTGGAGAGTGGTTTAAAGAAGGAATGAAGTTGGAAGCTATAGACCCCCTAAACCTTTCAGCAATATGTGTGGCAACTATCAGAAAGGTAAAAAAGCAAATGTGCATTTTTGGGAGGCAGAGAGGAATCCTTTTTCACTAACCTTTATTCGGGCTTGAAACAAAAAGCACGAAACCAAAACCAGTGCAGTTCATTCACACAGCGAATGGGGTATGTCTGTTAATTGTTTATATACAACTGCTATGAAAACATGCTCATGTAAATTTGACTTTAATCTCTGGAAATTCAGCCTTACCTTTACTTAGAATGTATGTGTGAGATGAATTTGCAGGAAAATCTTCTGCTAATTATACCAGTTTTGCAACTGTTCAAAACCAAACCTCATCTTGCTGACTTGCAGAAGTCTATGAAGATATTTTAAGGCTGTCCTTCTTTCTTAGCTTGATTGAAAGGGAGCCAATCCATGTGAAATCTGCTTTAAAAGAGAAAATGTAAAAGCAGCTTAGCTGAATTGTTTAACCTTTCCAGTGAGGAGGAGTATGGTTATGGTTTTGAGTAATGGTATACCGAATATCCTTGCAAGATGAAGAATAGACTGAGTTATAAAGCTTTAGAAATAGAGCTGATGTTTCTGGAGATCAGAAAAAGGAAATGTTGATCTCATAACTTTGCAGTTATCAGAGGTACATGTGACAGTGGTATTCACAATCCTGGAGACAGGTATGATTTGGAGGGTTTTTTGTTATAATTGAATGTCCTTCTAAGTGTGCTTCCATTATTATTGAGTTACTTTCACTCTTTTGAAACATGGCATGCTTTCTTTCTAGCCTTCTCACCCAGCTGAAGGTATTTAATGTGGAATTTTGTTTCTCTTTACCAAGGTGTTAGCAGATGGCTATCTTATGATTGGGATTGATGGCTCAGAAGCAGCAGATGGGTCTGATTGGTTTTGTTACCATGCCACTTCCCCTTCTATTTTCCCTGTTGGTTTCTGTGAAATTAACATGATTGAACTAACTCCACCCAGAGGTACAGGTAGCATTCTGACACCTTTTATTGTGAATATTGCTCAGTGATATTGTATGTGCCATATGCTTTGTTTCTTAACTCAGCCTACAAAATTCAGGTCACTTTTTAGAACTTCCTTAAGTCTGAAACAAATACAACAGCTTTACTTTGAAGTGATCTGAACCAGAGGTAGCCAACTCTTCATTTAGAAAAAGTTTGATTATTGGCTGAAATAATTTGCATTTGCTGTCAGAAATTCAGGATTCCACTAAGTCAGTGGGAAGTGTAGGAATCACTAAAAAGGCTATTCCAAAAGTGTAACTGGTTGAGAAGTCCTAGCCACCAAAACAATTAATGAACATTGTAAAGAATCTTACGCTAATTCACAATACCAGTCAATTTTTAGAAGGCTATACATAAACTTGAGTTTTAGGGATGTACACTGAATAAACCCCTCTGTGAGGAAAAGCTCTCTGTCCACAAGCACATGTGCCTACAGAAGACTTTGCCTCCCTTTTCCCATTTTTTGCCTTGGTCTGGCACTTTTTAAGAGGATTATAGCTGTATAACAGCAGATGACAATAATTTTCTATGGCTTTTTCCCTCCATTCTCATTCTTGCAGGCTTCTACTTGTATTTAATGAATTATTTCTCTAGGTAATAACTACAGTGTAATGCAGCATGCAGAAAGTAATTTCATATCATTTTTGTTGTACAGTAACAATTCTGTCTCCTTAGAGTGTGTGGAAAGTGCAGTTATACAGATATAGTTTTATTTTTCAGTCAGCTCATTTAGTGAATTTATTGCCTAGAAATTCATGGGCACAAGCATCCCTCAAAAATCTGAGGTGCAGAGACTCTTGCAATAGAGATACTTTTATAAGAGGAAATGCTTGTATATCAATACATATCAATCATTTTAGAAACACATATATGAAACTGATGAGACAGAATAGGAGAAAAACCTGCCTTTGGTGATGAGACTTTACCTCTTCACTCTTCAAACACTGCTTTCAGAATGTGTGTTTTGTTGTTAGCACATTTATGATAATCAGTGTTTTTCTTGTATCACGGCAACCTAATTCTTTACCTCCATGTACATTTTCCCTTTTACTGCAGTTTTTCCTAAGTCCTGTGTCATCAGTGAGAGGTGATTAGAAGTCAGACATGCAATAGTCTAATAGTCATTTGGAAGAGGAATTACCAGCAGTAAAATACAGAGCATAATGCACATTAGCATTTTTAATAGGATCAAAGTGATCAAAGCTCCTTAACTCTAATGAGGAGGGTATTCTGCTTTCCAAATTACAGGCTGGAAAATGGACAGTTTCTTAATTCTGCCTGGTCTGACAAGGCCCACGTGCACGTTTCTTGTGTGTGATGAACTTGAGTACAAATATCTTGGTGTAGCAGAGGAATGTTACATTGAGAAGAAAAGCATTAATATGCAGAACTGATACAGTATTGCCCTTACTAATTAACTCTCCAGCTGCATCTGTTCATGGAGATATTCCATAGCCAGTATGAGCACTCTTATCCACATTGCATTTAGCACTGTGGAAGCTTCAGTTGCTGTGAAATCACTGGACTTTGCAAAGCTCATTCCTCCCAAACATCTTCATCCCAAGCTGAAATCAGTAGAAGATGAAGGCTTAGGCACTTTGAGGGATGGGATTGAATTTTGGGCTGTGAGTACTGAGTGTGGCAGCCCTGAGCTGCAGCCCTCTGCCCCCACAGAGGTGAGATCCAGCCCTGTGCTGTAGTTCCCATGCCATGCCCACTGCGCTGCAGATTTTCAGCATGTCCATCACTGCACACTGCTGCAGAGAAACCCTCCAAGCTGTTGTTGCTCCAGCTAGAATTAAAAAATTATTAGTTTAAGCAGTTGTTGAAGTTGCCCAATGGAAAAAGATATTCCTATGTTTTATGCATGTTCAGTAGCAGATACATATATTTTTGAGAGATTATTTTCTTCCCTTTATAATAGCTTTTAGAAAATCCTCTTATTTTCCATATTACTGCTATTTTTACCCTTATTAAACTTTTAAAATGTCCACGTTTATCCTTACCATTCTGTTCCTGACAATTCAAGTGTTTCAATAGTGAAGCTATTTCCCCACAGGGAAGAAACTGGATGTGCTTAATTCCATTATCTGTTCTGGGTCATTTGTGTAGGGCATTTGTAGAGATCAAGAATCTGCATGGACAAAAAAACTTTCAGTTTAAATGATTAATCTTAAATGATACCTTTTATGCTACCCAGTGCTTCATTCTTCCTGTTTGTTGCAAATGGGCAATGTCCAGGTGACTGTCCCTTAGATCAAAGCTCACAGAGTGGAAGTTTCTGTTATTAATGTTTGACTTCTTTGTTGTCTTTTTAGCTGTAACACACTCCCAATGTGCAATTTTTTGCTGTTGTTCTTACACCTGAAGTTTGCTGGTGGTGTATGAAAATGTTGTTTAAAATTCACAGGTTATGCAAAACTCCCTTTTAAGTGGTTTGACTACCTCAGGGAAACTGACTCAATAGCAGCACCAGTGAAGCTCTTCAATAAGGTAATAAAAATTGTACATGTTTGTACCGGAGTTAGTATTTTCTTTCTATTTTTGCATAGTGCATGGGATGGACCCATTTCATTAAATACAGTTTTGAAAAACTGAGACTAGAGATAAGAACCATTTGAGTAAACAAAAGTTGGTATCTCTGAAATGTTAGACAGATGCAGAGGTGCAGGAAACTTCATCAGTGATACTTCGTTTTTTTTCTATATTAAGTTGATTGAAGCTCCTGTTTCAGCGCTGTGTTTAAGCTATCTTAATGAACATGTCTTAATGAACATGTTTACTGATGTTTGCCTTGTTTGCTTCCCCAGGAAGTTCCAAATCATGGGTTTCATGTTGGCATGAAACTGGAGGCTGTAGATCTGATGGAGCCCCGTCTGGTGTGTGTGGCCACAGTGACACGCATTATCCACCGGCTTCTGAGGATACACTTTGATGGGTGGGAAGATGAATATGATCAGTGGGTGGATTGTGAGTCCCCAGACCTGTATCCCGTGGGATGGTGTCAGCTGACTGGGTACCAGCTGCAGCCTCCAGCACCGCAGTGTGAGTCCTGCTTTGTCAATAGTGGAGATGAATTTCGTGGGGGCTCATTCTCCTAACCTTTTCCAGTTAGCTCCCCAGGCATAACAAAAATAGAACAAATCCTTGCTAATGCCTGAAAGTGCTAATTCACAGTTCTAATCTCTCCCACTTTGATTTTTAAAGTACTTCTGAGGGTTTTTTTAACTATTTTTCAATGCCAGAAGATGCTGATTTGATGCAGGGAAAAAGCCTCTTACTTGTCAGTTCTGGAGGAGATCGCTGAGAATTTATATTGCTTTAAGACTGCCAGTGTATCTGTTTCACCTCCTGAATTTTGTAGAACTCAGCCTGTGCAGAAGCTGTATCTAATTTATTACATCACAACTTGTCCTGTCAGATCAAGTGATAATAACTGCTAACTGGGTCTTCAAGAGCTGTTGTTTAATGAGAGGGTAATGAGAGAGTTCATGTTAAGTAGTTTAGTGCAAGTTGTTCTTCCACAATAAATTTCTGTCTTTGTTCTGTCACTAAGGAGAAATTCTGTAACTGTGTAGCAGTTTTGATGCATTCTGAAGTGTTTATTTTTTTAAATAATAAGCAGAAATTTTGAATTCTTCTTTTTTTGCAGCATCAAGAGATAGCCAGTCAAGTTCATCCAAACAGAAGAAAAAAGCTAAATCGCAACAGTACAAAAGGACATAAGAAAAGTGGGGTGACAAAGCAGTGTTTGCACCTTTCCTGTTGTTTTAAAGTTTGTGGTCTCTGCCTAAGTCCCTGCTCTATTTGGAAATGTTTGTGTCTAAACAGGTGTTATGCTTAAAGGTGCAGTATGCCATAAAAGGGAGCTTTTCATTGAGAATAACCATTTTTTATAACTTGTGATAGGGCAGATGTTGCTCATAATAATAATCTATGAATTGTAGATGGACAATGGTTAAAATATTTTTTGTATTCTGACGTAATTTCAGTTAAATAATATTATTGCCTGTGTAGTTGTACTGCCTTGTACAAAATACTCAGGTATCAACACAGTTTTCCCTCTTGCTCTCTGTAACACAGGTGGGAGGAATAAGAACCAAGTTACTGGATCAGAAAGAATGAGGTGTAGAAAATTTGAATCATCATCTAACTGGCTCCTCTTTAAGACAAAAAAGCCACTTATTTTGCCAAAATTTTTGCCTTAGGCATCTGCGTAAATTAGGCTTTTACATTATTACTTTCAGAAACAAGCAGCCCTGCTGTATGTGGCTGTTCTTGTCATAGTAAAACACACTAAGGGCATTATTAAGAATCTGAAGTGTTCAGGTTCTTTGCACAGTAGTTGATTCCCTTGGAATCAAATTGTAAAAATATCAAATTAGCTTGATTAATTTAGACTTGTTTCCAGAGTGTTTTGTTGTTGTGTAGAACTAATGTGAGGAATTAAAGCCTTGCCTTCCTGGTAAAATTTGTGGAATGGATCTATTAAAGCCAATTGGAACCTTCTTCCCCAGTCATTGAGAATACAACCTTTGCTGTGTTGATCTTTGGGCATGAAAAAAGTTGGCTGGTGAGTTTCACAGATAAACCAGGTGTCTGGGAAGTTCTTAGAACCTCTTGCTAAGTGCCTCAAACATTGCACTGGTTTTTCTTTTTGCTATTGGAGGAAATAAACAGTAAAACAAACAGTAAAATCCAGATCCTTTTCAGAAACTTGCAGCAGTATTTTTTAAAATAGAATTCAGGTACTAGAAAACTCCTCATTTGAGAATATCCAGGGAATGTGAGTGCTGTTGCCTTAAGCTAGGGAAATATGGCCCTATGGTTAATTACCTTTGTGTAGGACCTGTTTTTGGATAATTCTGCACTGTCTGAGCAGATTTTGTTTATAAAGCTGTGCTAGACCATTGTACTCCTTGCCTTATCCCTTTCCTAATACTTCTGCTAGTTTCTTGCTACCCCTCTTACAGTTAGTGTGACCCGAAGCTGGAAGATTAATTCTTCTTACTTAGTGCCATAGGAAGCTTTAGTCTAGCTTTAGAAAACTTAGTCTAGGGAAATTTCTCACTAACCTGAGGTAAATGTTGGCTGTGGAAGCAAGGAAAACTTCTGACTGTGTTCTGGGCTGTTTGCTCAATACTAAGAAATCCTCTTGATCACCAGAAGATGAGAGAACAAGGTCATGAAGAGTTAGAGCTGGTTGCCTCCTACATGGGTTTTTTCTAAGTAGGTTATGGCAGTGGAAGTGCTGAGTCACAGGAACACAGGAAATAGCACTAAAAATGTCTTCTGAAGCTTTTTCTTGTTCAGCACTTGTAAATGAAATAGAAGGTTATTTTGTAAAGGATTTCAGTCACAAAACCATAATGCAGCAGTGATGTTTTTATGGTACCATGTAAAGTCACCACAGATGACTTGATGAGAAATTCTGTGTATGTTGTAAATTAGATTAGTTTTAGCAGGGCAGGGTTATTTCCACACATTTTTCTCAAGTGTTCACAACACAGCCCAGGATGTCGTTGAGTCATTCTGCTGTGTGTAATGATGCAGATTTCTGCTGCAGTGTCCCCTCCTTCCTGGGAGCACTGGGAGTGCACGTATTCTTTGGGAAGCAGAACTGATGGCATCGTAAACACTTTGGGAATGCTGCTGGGGATATGTGAGAATCTCCCCCAATTCCCTTTCCAGTAGTGTTTGTTTCAGTGAGTGGGGTTTTGTACTGTGTGCCTGCTGCTCAGATGGCTGTGCAGGTGAATTCTTGAAGGGTAACTTGCCAGCATGCCTGGACAATTAATTAATCATGAAGGACGCAATATCTGCTGGTATTGTCTGCTTCCTCTTGGGTATATGTATCAGAATAAGGTTACTGAAATCATAATCTGACCTCCATATTTTCAAGGCTGGGATTCTGTAGACACCATTCTGCCTCATTAATCTCTCTAAAAGGCTCATCCTGAAGTTGTCTTATAAGAAGAATATTTGAGCATATACCTTTAGCATATGCATAATCAGTTACCTTTTCAGGACTGAGCTTTTGTTTGTCTGTCTGACAGTGCTGATAGGACTGAAGCATCAGCAGCCACAGTTTTGATGTAGCTGAAGACACTGATTTGTGTTACAGATCTTGTACCCTCAATACCACAGAGAACATGCCTTGGGCACAGAATGGGAGCATCTTAGTGGTAAAGGAGAAACATGGTAATTTGTATGGGAAATGTTTTAATAACATTTTTTCATGAATGCAGTGTTTAATAATTCGAGGGCATTTTAGAAGTTTTTTTTCTACACACTGAAATGGTTATTTCTGTTACAGTAAGGCACTGTAAAAATGGGGAATACCATTCTAAGGGAATTAAGAGTATGTATTTTTAGAGGTGCTAAACTTTGTCTGGAGAGAATTATTTCCCCAGAAGCATCCTTCTGTCTCTTAGGCACACACACTGAAACAACTGCAGCCTCACAGAGCCAAGATGTCTTGGGTGTCCAGGCAGAGGAATGTGTGTGACTGTGCAGTGTAGCTGCAGCAGAAGTAATTCACAGCACTTGTATTTCATTGATAGAGCATGAAATAAGTAGGTCATGGTATTAAGCAAGGGCCTTGAAACCCTACCAGCACCCTCTAGAATTCAGGGACTACAATGTGGTTGTTGAGAACAATTTTCCCAGTAATAACTGAATAGTGCCATTGTATGTGCCCTGGTTTTCCAGAATGGGTGAATATCAACCAGAGCCATTTCTCAGTGAACAGAGTTGCCTGATGCACTTTAACTCGAGCGTTTATTTTAGTTTGACTTGATGTTTAGAGAGGAAGATACCAGTTGGGAAGAAACCTGTCAGTTTGTCCAGCCCACCCATGGCAGGTGAGGTGCGGAGGAGCTTCTCTGGGGATGACGAGTTGGTTCCTCCTCCATACCGAGCCCTTCCAGCCCAGACAGCCCCCGAGGCCTTCCAGCCTCCCAGGAATAGCCAGGAGTTCAGTCCCAGCCTCCAAACAGGTAACTGGTCACAGCAGTGTGTCACTGCAGAGTGGGGAGCTATGGTCCAGGGTGTCATGTGCTGACTCATCCAATCTTTCTTTTTTCCTTTTTTTTTTTTTTTCCCTTTGAATTTTAGTTGTTTTGGTTTTTTTTCTGTTAGAGAGCTTTTCATTCTCGCTGATGCACCATGTCACTGAATTAATCATAGCAGAGGGTTGCAGCTGCTTTAGAACTTCAGAGGGGGGAGGCTTTGGTGTGGGTTACTGAGAATCCCAGAGGGGCTCTGCAGAGTGTTAAAATACAAAAATGCACTTGGTAATGTGGATCTGGGAATATTGGATGTAAGTAGGTCATTAGTGTGGATTATCCTTTGCAGAGAAAATAACGATACGCGATAAATAAACATTTTTGTCTTTGTATTGGAAAAAAGCAGTTATCTGGGAAAAATATCTTTGGAATGTGTTACTTGAAATTTTGTGGATTACTAAGAAAATATATTTGAAACAGTGTAGTTGTGCATCTGTATGACTGAGCAGAGAGAAACTCTTAAAAATTAATCAGTAGTATTAAGGAAGGCGATTAGAATTTTGAACTTAAGTATAGTTTGCATAATGTAAGCAATCTTCAATTATACAAGTTCACTTCAAGGATCTGGTAGTTTTTTCTATTCCTTTCTCCTAATATCTGTGGCAACATAATGCAGCAAATTATTGCTAACAAATATGTTGTGGCAATAAGCTGTCAGACGGGCTGGATGATGCTCTCCCTGCAGGACAGTTGCCAGGTTGATAGATTTAGCTTCAGATTTGCTTGATTACTCCCTTAAGCTTGCCTTAGTCTGCACTTAAGCTTGCCCTGTCAGCACTCTCTGCTGACTCTGGAATACATCCAGAACAGTTTCTCTTGTCCATGTGTTATCCATTAACAGACTGGGGGAGAAAGAACCCACATGCCACCTTTAGACCCTGAGGAAAACCTTTACTCTCTTCTGCACACCTCTTAACACCTCTCAAGGACCCCTTTAGTGTCACTTCATGTTGCTACTGGTGTGTACATGCTGTGTTTAACAGAGCCTTTGATGCCAAAGGGAAGCCTTGCTTAGGGGAGAGTGTTCTGGAGCATCTATTTCTGCCCAGTTGTTCTTCTCTTATTCCAAATCTACACCTGCATTGCATTTCTATAGTGCAAAGACGTACACAGTCTGAATTTCTGTGTCATTAGATCTCACAGTTCCTATGAAACACCTGTGTTCCTTGGTTTCTGATACTCAATGCTTTCTGTGATCAGTTGAGGGGAACTTTTCAACCCTGAGTTTTGGTAAGGCTGGACAAAATTCATTTTGTTTGTGGTGTAGCCATGTCATTGTCCAAAGGTGTTTGTGTTTATATTGAAACCAGCAAGACCACACCTTTTCAGTCTCTAGGAAGGAGGCATAACCTTGATACCATCTAATCAGTTTAGAACACGCTTGAGATTGGCCAGAACTCATTAATTACATACGTATTCCTCAGCATCATTCATTGTCTGATGTTGCAGTAGCTGTAGGACAGATGCAGGGGATGTTTGCAGGGCTTTGAATGGAGTTAGTGTAAGGTTAGTAACAAAGCAGCATCTGCTCTGAAATGTCCTGTCCGTGGGAGATCTCAGTAAGGTTCAAACCCAATTCTTTCCCTGTTTGTATTGTCATGAGGACAGGAGAAAGGTTCAGCACTTCTTCACCTTGTTTGTATGGAGTGGTTTTGCTCTCTAGCAAGTTCCTGATGCTGCTTTAGGGTGCATGAGTACTTCACATCTTTCGGTCATCTGAAATGATCTCTTTAAGCACTGAAATTCACCTGTTGGACTGTTTCACTTTTAAAAAGAACCTACAGCCAACCTGGCAGAGGAGGAGATTGTTCCCAGAGATTCTCCCACCTCTGGAGCATATTGCTCCATTTATATTGGGTTTGAGAGGTTTGAATGTCATAGCACCAGACACAGTCTGTGTCCTGGCAAATCACTGAGACAATGTAGAAAGGGAGTACCTGGCTCATCTGCATCCCTTTTCCTTTAGTTGGATGACTTCCACTAGCTTTCCTTTTTCTTCTTTCAAGTAATTCAGTGTGTAGCTGTAACTAAGCTTTTCTGATGGAGGATTGTAGTTAAAAGCTGTATAATAAAAACAAACTAAATGTCAGGACTTTGGTTTAAATGAGCCAAAGACAATCCAAATCATGGCAACTGCTGTTACTCCTGTACCTGCAGGAGCTTCCTGCTGGGGGGAGAGAAGGGAAACAATGTGCATGGTGGGTTGGTTTGTATCCCTGACCTCTGTGTAGCCTTTGCTTAAGGTATTGCAGCATAGCCAAGTAGCCAA